>NC_090193.1:21702907-21835676 GCF_024679245.1 Pseudorasbora parva | reverse complement strand
TTTGATGCGAGCAGCCATTGGCAACCAGTGCAGTCTGATGAAGAGAGGCGTAACATGCGCTCTCTTCGGCTCATTAAAGACCACTCTCGCCGCTGCATTCTGGATCAGCTGCAAGGGTTTGATAGTGCATGCTGGAAGCCCAGCCAGAAGAGCATTACAATAGTCAACATTACAATTTTAACCCTTAAATAAGTCACACCCTATATGAAGATATCAGAGAACCCCCCACCCCCGGTGTGGGAGTGGCCTAAATACGCCTCGTCTTTATTGTTGTTTCGCGGGCTATGTGATGTCAAAACTCGTAACTGTAAGTACATCAATCGAGTACGAGTTCACGGGTTTAACGGCAGTTCCAGTGCATTTTCATGGGTAGAAGGTCGGAAAAATACAGGTTGCCGGGAACATAGCATTATTTTAATTTAAAATTAACCCCCTACATACAATATCCTCCCCGCCTGCAGTGGCCCCAGAAACCCGCCAGGGTGGTGCCCACGGTTGTTACAGGTGTTTCCGTAGTGTAGTGGTTATCACGTTCGCCTAACACGCGAAAGGTCCCCGGTTCGAGACCGGGCGGAAACAAGTTTTAAAATATGAGAAAATGGTTCAGTTTATTTTTTCTCCTTAGAGCAAAGCTCGCTCTATTTTGCTGTAGATCAGTAAACTGTTACACTGCCTTAGAAGTCTGTCCGAAATTAGTTTTGTGAGGTGCCTTAATGCACAAAACACTGCCTTATAAACAGCATACAAAACACTGCTCAAAACAAGGCTGCGAGGCAACGAGTCAGCTGCCTAGGTTTTCGGATGCAGCTTATGTGCTCAAATCGTTAAAAGAGGGCCCATTAATATTATAAATTCACAAAGACCCTTCAATTGCCCCACAAACCCCAATGGCATTGGCAAGAATTGCAACAGTTGTTTCCGTAGTGTAGTGGTTATCACGTTCGCCTAACACGCGAAAGGTCCCCGGTTCGAGACCGGGCGGAAACAGGTTTTTCAAAAATCTTTGGGAGAAAAAAAATCTTTGGAGGAAATCTTACTCTTCCTGTTTAGAACAGGGCTTAACTCCTCTAAGCTTTTCTGTTTAATTATCTGATGTAGTACTTAACATTACTAATATGTAGGTATATTTTTGGTCACAAGTAGATTTCATGGTGCTGTTTCATAATTTGCTTGGCAGGGTATTTAAGTATCTGTCAATGATTTACTGTACTTGTCTTATAATTTGCTATTAAACTCTTCTGTTTTTTATTACAACTTCATTCAAATTATATTTAGCATAGTTAATTTACTTATCAGTGCTGACTGCCTCTTCAGAAACTTTGGTGCCGATTATTGTTATTTTTTTCGTGTTTCCTTTTTAGAAAATTGTCCAATGTGACAGATGAGTAACTCCTCACCAACTTTCCGCAGATCTGCCTACAATACTAAACGTTAGAGAAATTCTTTCCTTTCAATTACCCCACAAATCGCCTTGGAAGTGACAGTGTTAATGACAACTGTTTCCGTAGTGTAGTGGTTATCACGTTCGCCTAACACGCGAAAGGTCCCCGGTTCGAGACCGGGCGGAAACAAAGTTTTCTAAGTTGCTTATCTCTTCAGTTGCTGAATTGATTTGGATGATGAGTCCTAAAATCTAGGTCAGGTTGTCACTTTGGTCACTGAAACTCACATTATATATACATAACTATATATAACCTAATTTTCATGCAAAAAAAATCATCTTTTTCAAAAAATCTTTTAACAGGCAGGGACCAAATTTACAGTTTTTAAAATAAGCCACACTCAGTGATTATTTTCATATATATATATAAAAACATTGTTTCCGCCCGGTTTCGAACCGGGGACCTTTCGCGTGTGAGGCGAACGTGATAACCACTACACTACGGAAACATCTGGAGTTGTAGATGTTCATATAGGCCAGTGTTTCCTGAGTCTGAGGTCAAAAAAAAGTTTATAAGGGGACACCAAACACTCTCTAGTTTGAGTGTTACAAGTAGGGATAAAGGGTTGCTGGTTTGACAATAAACCAAAATACAATTCCGATTGTTAGTATTACTTTGTTAGTATTACTTTTTAATATATAAATCCTCATTAAAAAACATATTTGATTACCAGGATTCGGAAAAAACTCACTAAATACTGCCCAGCATTAAGCAAAGCTAGCAACAGTCGCATGGTTATTTTTGCCTGAAAACATGGTAGAAGAAGTTAGAGGTTTTACAAACAAGTGCTAAGGGAAATTATATGAAAGTATGAATTAATGATATGAATGTCTCTGAAGGGAACTGACTGCCTTGAGGAAAGTTTCAATGGCATTTTCTTATATTACATTATCTTAGCTCAGTGTATGGCCCAATAAAGTAGCATTTATAACCTTTGTGGACAGCGGTTACTGGGAAACAGTCTATTTTGGTGGTTCCATAAGAGCCATCTACTGTCACAGTTGATTTTGATTTTTATTCAGATTTTTAGGGCCCTATTTTAACTAAGCACATGTCTGAATCCACTTTTGCTAGTTTAACAATGGGGAAAATGGTCAGCTCACCCGGCGCATGGTCTAAAAGGGTTGTCCTTAGTCTCTTAATGAGTCATGAGTGTTTTGGGCATAATATGCAATAGACTAATCAGAGTCTCATCTCCCATTCCCTTTAAAAAGCCAGTTGTGCTGGCACCATGGCGGATTTATTATTTTCATGACAGAAATTACAAGCAGGTAAGCAAAAATTTGATTTTCTAATAAGGAAAAGGAACTGCTCGTCCAATAATTTACATTTAAAGGAAGTGTATGTAAGATTGTGGCCAAAACTGGTACTGCAGTCACTATCCCCTCCTCCCTGATTTGAGGTTGCCAGATATACTGCAGGATCCAGCAGGAACGTTTGTAGCTGCAGCTGTGGTAACTTAAGCATATCTGGCAACCCGGATGCCGAAACACTACTGACTTTGTGATTGGTAGATAGGTGGAGGGTGGAGCTTCAGGAGCTTGACATGTCAACATCAACATCAGTTTAGCACTGCAACAACAACTTTTAAATGACAATATCCTGGCCAGACTACTGTTGTCAGTGATATAAGTATCTGAAATTAACATTTCTTAATGTCTAGTGACATATCAGGACCATTTTATGATTAATTGAAATACATTTCTTGCATAAAGTTCCTTTAAATCCTTAATTTTTTTCACATTAAAAAATGTCTGTGTGCTGCTGCTGCGTCCCTGTGTGTGTAATAAGCAGAGTATGCGCATTGTGCACCTGCCTATAGACACATTGCTAACGTGCTCTTTAAATATAATTTTTATAAATTGCGGCATTGACTTTAGTCCAAGTTTTTGTTGGTCAATGGCATTGTTTTCAGTTGCCTCAAAATAGCAACACACCAACAATGTGCCTGGACACACCTTATTTTCAGACCATGGGCGCGAGTGCATTTGCTATTCAAACAACACGGCGCAGGACATGAAATTAATAAGTGTCAGGATGAAACTAGCAAAAAACACTTGCGTCTTGCCTGCATTGTGCCAGATGTATAATAGGACCATTAACTCTTTATATACTCTGAGCATGCAATATATCAAAAGAATGAGCTGAGCTCACTTTCAAAAATTGTCATTTTGCTTGTGGTAACTATGTTCAGTGAGGCTCTCGGTTCAAAAATCTACACATTGTTTCCGCCCGGTTTCGAACCGGGGACCTTTCGCGTGTGAGGCGAACGTGATAACCACTACACTACGGAAACACCTGTAGCATTTTGTTCATACTAAAACCTATCTGGTGCATTCAGTAAAATCCATACTATAAAATCAACAAAATAAAATACATGTTTGAAGGACTTTTGCCACTTAAATATTTACAAGGGGTCACCAAGAATACTCTAGTTTGAGTGTTAGAATTAGGGTGAAACTAGTGACTGGTTTGACGATAAACCACAATATGTACATTTCCTGATGTTTTGTATTACAGTTTAATATTTCGATCATCATTCATTTAAACTCAACAACAAACAAACAAAGCCCCTTCAGTTTTCCCACAAATCCCCACAGCCGTGGCAGTGGTAAGTTTTTTTTGAATAAGCGACCTCTAGAGGCGAAACTTACATACTGTGTTTTTAATGTCTGGTTTCATGACCTGAAAAAAGTTTGGGAACTACTGAGCTAAACCATTTATTTAAAAAAGTTTGAAGAACTATAATAAATGAGACACTGGTTTCAAAACACCCTGTTGTTTCCGCCCGTTTCGAACTTGGGATCTTTCGCATATGATATAATCGTGATAACCACTACATTATAGAACCTCTATACCCCATATCAATACTATTTTCATACTCCAATACTCTTTCCACAATCTAGTTAAAAAATAATTCATCATTCAAAGGACATTCATTGTAATCACTGTGCTATTGCTGCTACACACAAAGACTTTTTGTTCTTCAGATTTGGAAGAGTAGGGACATTTTTTAGAATCTTTGCCCTCTGTTGATATACACCAGGCTCTTTTCTCTGTCCAGCCCCTTATCCTTAGCCAAGATATCCTGTGCTCAGGGAGTAGGGGGTAGTGAACACTATGTAGTGACCCTGTCAATCGCTTACTACTCGCTTTTATGATCACCTAGCGAATCCAGATGAGCTCACAGGGTAGTAAGTGGTTCTTTATCAGCAGGTTTTCTTCTTCTGCACCTCATCTTCATACTTATCCAAACACACCACTGCTTGAGCTTTGACCGCATGTTTTGATAAAATAAGGGCTATCCAGAAAAGTGATCACCAAACTCTATAACAAGCAGGATCCTTCTTTGATCAGCCAAGATAAAGAACAAGCCAAATTTACAGCTTTAGGGTCCTGCATGTGTTGCACCTGTCTTCTAAAAAACGAATCATTTGAGATGCACTCTGCATTGGTGGCCTTCAGTTGAGTAGAGTTAAAGTTTAGCTGTTAATATATGAGGAATCCTAGTAACCTTGTCTGGAACCCTGCTATAGGGTTAACTTCAAATGCACAGAAAGTCAAGGAAGTGGAAGGAGAGGTACCTGTTTCTGGGTATCCTGTCATATGCTGTACATTTTTGACAGTGAGCAGCACCAAGCTTTGTGCGTGGCCCCTCAAGCATCCGACAGGCAAAGTGAGCTACTCTAATAGGCTCCAGCTGCCTGCGTCTGCTATGGTGGGGGGAGAAGTGGAGGTGTTCTCTCGAGCAGTGTACTCAACTAATTACACTTCTTTTAGGTGCTGTGATTTCATGCTGCTAGACGACCCAGATTTGAGTTTTATGGAACATTTTTTTGTTTTCTGTAGACCTGTGCTTCTCAGTGTTTTTTACTCAAAGGCCCCCCACTGTCCTACACAATATTCGAAGGCCCCCTATACAATATAATATTAACATAACTATAATATATTATTAGCAGAAACTGGGAGTGTTGATATAGGTAAATTAATTTAACAAAATTGTTTTTGTGATTCCGGGAATCTTTGTTCTCAATACATATATATATATATATATATATATATATATATATATATATATATATATATATATATATATATATATATATATATATATATATATACATATGTATGTGTGTGTGTGTGTGTGATCAATGTTGTACAGTGTGATTTGTAATGCAGGAATTTGTCTATGTTGTTCACTATTTTGGGGGCAGAGCAATGAAGGGAGGGTAGGAGTGTGTTTGTTTGGGTGTTAATTTCAAATATAAAAACAGTTTCTCAGAAATCGCTTACTGCACCTTTAAGTGTTAGACCAAACCGTAATTTCAAATATAAAAACAGTTTCTCAGAAATCGCTTACTGCACCTTTAAGTGTTAGATCAAACCGCAAGATGAAACATGTTCGCTAATGTGCTGTTCTTTTCCCCTTCATAATAATAATTAAAAAATCTGACAAAAATCTGTAAATGTAAATTGGTAGGTCACTTAAAAATGGAAATTCTCTCTCTCATGTTCCAAAACTGTATGACTTTATTTCTTCTGTGAAATATATTTTTGTTCATATAAGTTTGGTTACTAACATTGTTCAAAATTGAAGAAAGAAATGTGGATGCTAAAAAGTGGGCGGTCACTGTTGTGTTGTATTACAGTTTTCCCATGTCATCTCAGGAAGAACGGTTTCTCCCATGTAATTTCAGGAAGAACGGTTTGAGATGCATCCTTGTGCACACTCATTTAGCTCTTTCTAAAAAAAATCACCTCTTGAATATCTCCTTTGTCCCACCTGTAGCAGAGGACAATCAGTGACTCGACAAGGCTGGGAAGAGGGCGGGCGAATGACGTGGGAACATTTAGACTCCTGCATCCTGCGCTCGTCACCAGTGAAACAAGAAACCTCTCGATGCTTCAGTCCATGATGAACAATACAAAGAGCGACTCCGGTAGGTTAATGGAATTCTGTCCATCAATTCTATATTTCTGTCTTCTGTTTACATACAGTAACAACTCAGAGAATGTCAGAAGTGACAGTTAAGACTTTTATATTGTTACTATTTTCTATTTTAAATAAATGCTGTATTTCAAAAACTATTCATCAAAGAAAACTGTATCATGTTTTTTTTTTTTTAATATTAAGCAACACAACTGTTGTCAAAATGTATAATAATGAGAAATGTTGTTTTGAGCACCAGATCTGCATATTAGAATAGGATTTCTAAAGGTAATGTCTGGGCATGCTCCCTAACACAAGAACCACCAGGGGTCGCTGTGTATACCTAAAACCGTGAGCTGGTAAAATAAAGATAACATACCATGTACCGGTCCTTCTCAAAAAATTAGCATATTGTGATAAAGTCCATAATGTAATGATAAAAACTAAACTTTCATATATTTTAAATTCATTGCACACCAACTGAAATATTTCAGGTCTTTTATTGTTTTAATACTGATGATTTTGTTATACAGCTCATGAAAACCCCAAATTCTCAAAAAATTAGCATATCATGAAAAGGTTCTCTAAACGAGCTATTAACCTAATCATCTGAATCAACTAATTAACTCTAAACACCTGCAAAAGATTCCTGAGGCTATTAAAATCTCCCAGCCTGGTTCATTACTCAAAACCGCAATCATGGGTAAGACTTCCGACCCGACCCTGTCCAGAAGGCCATCATTGACACGCCCTCAAGCGAGAGGGTAAGACACAGAAAGAAATTTCTGAACGAATAGGCTTTTCCCAGAGTGCTGTATCAAGGCACTTCAGTGGGAAATCTGTGGGAAGGAAAAAGTGTTGCTAAAAACACTACACAACGAGAAGAGGTGACCGGACCCTGAGGAAGATTGTGGAGAAGGACCGATTCCAGACCTTGGGGGATCTGCGGAAGCAGTGGACTGAGTCTGGAGTAGAAACATCCAGAGCCACCGTGCACAGGTGTGTGCAGGAAATGGGCTACAGGTGCCGCATTCCCCAGGTCAAGCCACTTTGGGCTACAGAGAAGTAGCACTGGACTGTTGCTCAGTGGTCCAAAGTACTTTTATCAGATGAAAGCAAATTTTGCATGTCATTCGGAAATCAAGGTGCCAGAGTCTGGAGGAAGACTGGGGAGAAGGAAATGCCAAAATGCCTGAAGTCCAGTGTCAAGTACCCACAGTCAGTGATGGTCTGGGGTGCCATGTCAGCCGCTGGTGTTGGTCCACTGTGTTTTATCAAGGGCAGGGTCAATGCAGCTAGCTATCAGGAGATTTTGGAGCACTTCATGCTTCCATCTGCTGAAAAGCTTTATGGAGATGAAGATTTCGTATTTCAGCACGACCTGGCACCGGCTGAGAGTGCCAAAACCACTGGTAAATGGTTTACTGACCATGGTATTACTGTGCTCAATTAGCCTGCCAACTCTCCTGACCTGAACCCCATAGAGAATCTGTGGGATATTGTGAAGAGAAAGTTGAGAGACGCAAGACCCAACACTAGGATGAGCTTAAGGCCGCTATCGAAGCATCCTGGGCCTCCATAACACCTCAGCAGTGCCACAGGCTGATCGCCTCCATGCCACGCCGCATTGAAGCAGTCATTTCTGCAAAAGGATTCCCGACCAAGTATTGAGTGCATAACTGAACATAATTATTTGAAGGTTGACTTTTTTTTGTATTAAAAACACTTTTCTTTTATTGTTCGGATGAAATATGCTAATTTTTTGAGACAGGAGTTTTGGGTTTTCATGAGCTGTATGCCAAAATCATCAGTATTAAAACAATAAAAGACTTGAAATATTTCAGTTGGTGTGCAATGAATCTAAAATATATGAAAGTTAAATTTTTATCATTACATTGTGGAAAATAATGAACTTTATCACAATATGCTAATTTTTTGAGAAGGACCTGTACATGTGCAAAGACAAATTCAAGAGCACAGTTTTACCTAATTAATTATTAATTTGTATAGTTATAACATTTATAATTTAAATAATACAGCAACACCAAAAAACTTGGGGTAATCATGAAAATAGTTTTATTCATTACATCATAGATCAGACATATTGTTTTTATTATATTGTTAAAGCAACACAGTAGCAAACAATACACAATATCAAATTGCAAAACCAAAATCTATAATTTATCATAGCCAATTTATCATGCCACCCTCATAATGTCTGTTTCTGACAGTTTGGTCAGAAACATGCGCCCCAGTAGCCTGCTGGATGTAATTTTCTAGGGCCCTGGCAATGCTCGTTTTCCTCTTTGCACAAAGGAGCAGATACCAGTCCTGTTGCTGAGTTGATGCTCTTCTATGTCGCTGTCCAGCTATCCTCCTGTCTCCTAATATCTCCTCCATGCTCTTGAAACTATGCAGGTAGACACACCAAACCTTCGACAGCATGCCATCCTGGAGGAGCAGGACTGCCTGTGCAACCTGATTGGGTTGCAGGTACTGCCTCACACTACAGACAGTGACAAGGACCCCAACAAAACAAAAAAACTAAAGACAAATCAGCCTGTAAGAATAAGGAGAGAGCATGGCCCCCTTCTGCAAAATAATTCCCTTTTTTGAGATTTGTCTTGCCATTGCCTCTCCAGTGGACCTGTTGTCACCAAATTTGCACCACTTTGATTCACAATCACTTATGCTTCCCTTTTTGACAGATTGATATCCCCAAAGTTTAATTTGCTTAGTGTTATACTTTAATGATTAAGTGTTCCCGTAATTTTTTTGAGCGGTGTATATTAAAGGATCAATTTTACTTCTTCCCAGCTTCCAGTCTCCACCTCTGCAGCTCCTTTGCTTTTTGTGGGAGGAGCTGGTGCAATCAGTTCTCTTCTGCAATTGGCTGAACAGGTTGACTAACACAAGTCACATTATTTGTATCCACTCCCTCAGGATGGAGCACAGCAAAAAGGGGGGAAAGCTGCTGTAAAGTCCAACTGCTTGATAAACACAAGCTTAATTAGTGTGTCATTTAAGGTGATTATGTCTGATTATGAAGCTGAGTATGTCTAAATATCCGAACTGATGGGTATGTCAAAGTAAACAAAAGAATAGACCAATCTTGTGTTAATTATAGTAATTACGATTTAAAATGTATTACCATTTTGACAGCATATGATATTCACGTGAAGAATTAATATGAGCATGTACAGTATACAATGCCAACAACATAATACATGATGGACAATGGGAGCAGCATAAGGTAATCATTTGTACACGAGACTTCCTATTCATTTGTTTTGCTGTTTGCCTCAAATATTATTTACAACATAAAAGGAGGAAAGTGTGTCTCTGAATCATAATGAATGGCAATTGCTACATCTGCTTGTTGAGCCAAAGAAACAGTGACATATTTTCTGGCACCAGCTTCACTGAGCGAATGAACCACGAGGGGAGCTGAAGGGAAAGGAGAGAGAGGCTTTCCTGAATCCAGGATGGAAGAGGAACGGATAATCAAAGGGCCTTGAAGAGGGAGGATGGATATGATGCGACAAGTCTGAAGTTGAACGAGTCCATTCCCAGCATGCATACACGAAATACAGGAACTAAGAGAACAGAAACTCTCCAATTGGATATGTTCCTGGGGATACTTTTTCAAAAGAGTCTAGCAAGTCAGTGTGTCACAGTTGCATTTAAGTTGATGGAATTTATTTTGAAACCAGAACAAAAAAGGTTTTGAGCAATCAATTTAACATTCAAATATATATTTGCTTTTATAAATATTTACAGTACCAACATATATACAATTGGTTCAACTGAATACATATTATACAAAATTCAATACCAACATGGACAGCTGCAACCACAATGACAAAATCAAAGAAACTTTACATAATATAAAAATGCATTTATATTTAAAGCAAGAAGAACACTGTACCACTTTAATAATATTGATTCATAACCATACATTTGTTCACTCCGAATTTTACAGTGTCTGCGTGTATGTGTATATATATATATATATATATATATATGTGTGTGTGTGTGTGTGTGTGTAATATGTAACCAAATGTTTCAATTTCTTTTAAGAATTCTATGCATTATATCTCTATACAAGGTCCGATTTTTATGTAGGTGCATGAAAAACTCTCGTCAGGCTGTCTCTTTAGTTTACTGCATATGATATTATACATCAATAAACTATCAACTATCATAATCTTGGTGGCTAATTTCTCTCATCAGATGTAAATCATTTAAAATTACTGTTATTTTAAGTATTTTATATTTACATTTTAAAAACTTGGCATGCTTTTACATACAGTAATATGTGTAAATATTTAGGGACTATATTAATAATTTAATTGTTTTTTATATGGCAAGGCATTTATTTCAGTCATGGTTGGGGTGAGGAAAGCTGCCATACGCTAGTTCAGAGTTGATGTACTTTGTTAAATGAATGCACCACTGATTTAATGAGCACAAATCACCAACTTTTACACTCAAAATGATACAAAAGGAAACCTTTTTCCAAAAACCACCTATGACCTTAAAACGCTCAAGCTTGAAACCCAAATTTCATCAAATTGACAATGAAAATAAAATAAAATGATAAAAATGTATGGTCAACAGTAAACAAAATATCTGCATATTTGTGATGGTAATAAAACACGCTCAAGAGAAATTCTCCAAATGAAATCAAAACAGATGAGTGTGATTGCAGTAACTCTTCAGTTCATTGATCAGACTAAATTTACTTTTTTTGGACCATGCAAAATTGCCTTGTTTTCCTTTTAAATTGTTGCCAAAAATGATCAGTCCAGGTCTGGCAAAATGCTTGGCTACGTGCCTACATTCCAACGTGAGAACTGCACACAGATATCCAGGCCGCAGAGGCCCCCATGCTCTGTAAGAGCCTTCGCTTTTGCCGCTCATTTTCCCCATAAGAATAAAACGCTTTCTGCTAAGCACGTCTATTCAGATTAGATGAACTGGGAAGGCTGGTAAAGACCTTCCCATAGATCAAAGGCCGTCCTTGACCCCAGATGCCCTTGCCTTTGTTATTTTGATGTATGCTCACTCGGTTGGCTGTGACCATATCACCACCATCAGGGCTGGTTAATATCCTGTGGTGTCCAGGAAATAGGAAATAGCCAACGGTAGTAGACTTCCTCTACAGGTACTGAGGTGAGAGAGCACCAAAAAAAAAAAAAAACCCATCCAACGATCATTAAAACAGGTAATACAGACGTCCCATTCAGATGAGAAATTAAAACAAAAAGCAGCAGGATAACACACACACAAAAAAAAAATCATACAGAATAAAAGGTCTGACACCACAAAACATCAGATATCAGTGATTTTGTACCTTCTTTCATTCATTACGTATTGAAAATAAATGCACAATTGGCAGTTAAAATGTTGTCCTTTTTAAAAATACATCTTCAGAATAATACAAGATATTCAAAGTCTGTTTTCTAGTTAACTAATTCACAAATCTAGCAATATTTATTAATTACAATTGTGTGCCTACTTTTTAAAACATCACCAATAATAATAAAAAAAATAACATTTGTAAAATAAAACCTTGCAATTGTTTAATTTGACCGTCATCAATAACCAGTTCAAACAAATAAGGACAAACATATGGCAGCAAAAAATAAATACAAATACATACAATAATATACAATACATGCACACCTTCATCAATACTGCCACTTTTGATTTAAACCACTTAATTTTCAGTCTGGTGACATTAGCAGACCATGTCATGAAAGGGAATTGCACCACAGAAACTATAGCACCATGGCATATTTGGACAAAATACACATTTGTATTGATACGGTGCTGTGAAAAAGTAAGTACAACCTATACAAATTTTATGGAGGACTGTCATTTCATCAATGTTAAAAGATAAAAGGCATTAAATGGACTGCATTTATATAGCGCTTTTATCCAAAGCGCTTTACATTTGGATATATAATAAGTGCATTATAATAAATGCACATTTTATAATGATTTGTATAATTTTTTTGTGTGAGGGGAAATCCTTTTTCACAACACTGTATGTTTTGTCAAATATATACTTGCATCCATACACGATTATGGATGTTATAGGATATCTTAGCATTTGTTATCCCTATCCACAAATATAAAGTGGACGGAAGATAGATATGGGTCTCTTCATTGAGAATGAGGTAGACACAAGTAACTGGCCAACAAGCAGAATAATAATAATATAAAAAAACCTGGGTTTGAGGGAAATGCAATGAGGAATTTTACACTAGACTAAAACATATTTTTGTTGCTTTATACACAAAACTGAAATAATACTGATTTCGTAAATAACCCAGAAAAATATTACATTATCACAAATCAACATACATAAAATGAACAAAGCTACATTTGATTTTTGATTATGTCACAATTGTTTGTATTTACTTTTAAAAATGTGCTTCTGTAAGTTATCTTAAATATACAAAAATATAGCAACTATAGACAGAAATTCACATAAAGTCTCCCTTATACTGAAAAAGCACCATCATAAATTTAAAAAAAGATCAATGGCTAGCTGAGTTCATGTGAGGTATGGTTGAAAAAGTCAATTTTCATCACAAATTAATTATGAAGAGCAAGAGAAAAAAGCACAGAGTGATTTCAAGGGTTTCAATATAGTAAAGTAAACTGCCTGTGGCCAGATGTTTCAGATCTGCAGTGGAGCAATACAAGTGTTACTTCCCATGTATTCTAAACACTACCATATACAACTGTACTGTTTTGAAAACAAGCCACAACAAAGGGCCTCACAATGATTTGTATTTATCAAAAGTACAGCTGCATTGGGAAAAAGATAATTAAATGGGGGTCCAAAGAAACAGCATTCAAACATAAACACATCGACCAAAGAGATGTTCACTTTTTCAACTAGGAAACAACACTCGAAAAAAAAAGTATCTGCATGTTTGGTAGGTCTTTAGTGTGAAACTCGCTAATAAGCAGCAAATGGTAAAACCAGATATTTGCTTACTTAAAGATCAAACCAATTGAGTTTCAGTTTGTTTTCTTGATGCCATGAGTGTAAATAAAGCTTGGTATGTTGCGATGATGAGAACCTACGAAGGGAAAAAGTTAAATTAGTTATGAGCGTACCGAGCTCCATTGGTCTGTGCTCCAGTGAGGGTTAATAGAGCAGGACTGAATATTGCACTGTTCTCGGTCGGGTGGTTTGTCAAGAATTTCACAGCTCAGATCGTTAAAGCGCTCCCCGTTGGGCCGCTGACAAGCGACCAACCGGGTCTTTATCCCTCCTCCGCAGGATTTTGAACACTAGGTAGGAAGAGTATGGGTGAGAGAAAAAAGAGTGAAAGTCTTGTTTCATCAACATATATAATCTTTGTTAAGACTGCATTTTCATAAGATGGCTTGGACCAGATGTTTACAATGCTTTGCTACGTAGGGACCGTTCTAAGGCTTTGTTCAGTAAAATCAGTAATTGATTTTACAAATCATATACAAAACACATTTGTACGAAGTAGTAAATGTAATTAAAAATGTAAATGCATGATTCAAATGTAAATTGTATGTAATGTGGTCAAAGCCAAACTATTTACTGAGAGCTAAACTTTTGAGTATGTATATAAATATACAAACTGACCAGGCATAACATTATATATACACACACAGATCGGGCATAACTATGACATTATGAGGTAAGGTGAATAACATTGATTATCTCTTCATTACGGCACCTGTTAGCGGTTGGGATATATTAGGCAGCAAGTGAGAATTTTGTCCTTAAAGTTGATGTGTTAGAAGCAGGAAAAATGGGAAAGCGTAAGGATTGAGCGAGTTTGACAAGGATCAAATTGTGATGGCTGGACAACTGGGTCAGAGCAACTCCAAAACTGCAGTTCTTATGGCGTTTTCTCGGTCTGCATTGGTCGGTATATTTCAAAAGTGGTTCAAGGAAGGAACAGTGTCGAATGGTGACAGGGTCATGGGTGGCCAAGGCTCATTGATGCACGTTTGGAGCGAAGGCTGGCCTGTGTGGTCTGATCAAACAGACGAGCTACTGTAGCTGAAATTGCTCAAGAAGTTAATGCTGGTTCTGATAGAAAGGTGTTAGAATGTTACTCTGAGCATCGCAGTTTGTTGTCCTGGGGACCCCCCACCAGTGCACATTTTGTATGTCTCCCTCATGAGACACACCTAAATCAAGTCTTGCAGTCTCTACTAATGAGCTGATAAGTTGAATCAGGTGTGTTAGATGAGGGAGACATGCAAAACATGCACTGGTGGGGGGTTCCCAGGACAGGTTTGGGAACCACTGGCGTATGGGGCTGCAGACCAGTCAGGGTGCCCATGCTGACCCCTGTCCACCGCCGAAAGTGTTAACAGTGAGAACGTAAGCATCTGAACTGGACCACAGAGAAATGGAAGAAGGTGGCCTGGTCTGATGAATCACATTTTCTTTTACATTATGTGGATGGCCGAGTGCATTTACCTGGGGGTACGCATGGCACCAGGATGCACAATGGGAAGATGGCAAACCGGGGGAGGCAGTGTGATGCTTTGGGCAATGTTCTGCTGGGAAACCTTGGGTCCTGCCATCCATGTGGATGTTACTTGGACACATTCCATCTACCTAAGCATTGTTGCAGAACATTTACATCCTTTCATGGAGATGGTATTCCCTGGTGGCTGTGCCTCTTTCAGCAGGATAATGCGCCTGGCACAAAGCAAAGATTGTTCAGTCATGGTTTGAGGAGCTCAACACAGAGTTTGAGGTGTTGACTTGGCCTCCAAATTCCCCAGATCTCAATCCAATCGAGCGTCTGTGGGATGTGCTGAACAAACAAATCCGATCCACTGAGGCTCCACCTCGCAACTTACTGAAGTTAAAGGATCTGCTGTTTTCTATTAAAAATGTTTTAATGTAATTTATTCCTGTGATGGCAAAGTTGAATCAATATCATTACTCCAGTCTTCAGTGTCACATGATCCTTCAGAAATCATTCAAATATGCTGATTTGTTGCTAAATAAACTTTTCTTCAAATTATTATTGTGAAAACGGTTGACCCCAAACATTTGAAAAATAGTGAATATATTTAAGTTAAATTAAATTAAATTCAGAGTATCTTACCTCACCCCAGCTGCCATAGAACCACTGAGGACAGGGGCCAGACTCACAGGAGCGTTGCTCTATGGGTTGTGTGCTTTCATCACAGCTGTTGGCAGGGTAGCCATTCTCATCCTGACACACCACCACACGCCTCTGGAATCCTCCGGCACAGGTACTTGAACACTGAGAGGTGTGAAAGAGAAACAAAAGCTATATCATTTGAGAAGGCCCACACACACACATCTTCCACACAATAAAAAACACAAGCAAGTCCATTCTCAATGGCCCAATTTCACATCCCATTAGCTTTGACGGAAAATATACGTCAATGCACAAACACGGACCAAACTGATTTCTTTGATGAGAAAGATTACCACTGGGAATCAAGAAGTGGCTTTTTCTTCTCCTTTTTCTTTTTTCTTAAAAATGGACCCAAATGACAGTTTGTTTCAGAAATGATTTTCCATATAATATACATTTGATAGTCTGGCGAAATAAATTAAATTTTGAACAAGTTGAACTTGCAGTCTGAATTAAATGTAATAAGAAAGATGAACTGAACGGCAAAAATAATTCAAAGACAATAAATGCATATTATCATCAATGCTGAGTAAAAATATTAATTTGTTTCATACAACAACAAAAAAACGTACTGACCCCCAACATTTAAACTATATATATAGTTCTCAAAAACTGAGAAACTGAGAAAATGACAATTTTGTGCTTTTTACATTTCTTTTTTTTTATATGATCATTTATTTTTATAAATCTGTCATAAAGACTCAGGAATCTGTGACACATCTTGAGTTATCTGTTTAAATGCGTTTAACAACTTACTGATTGAATCAGTTGGAGCAAATGTTGCTGTGATGTTTGGTAGTGGATCGCAATACCTAAAAAACCTGAATTATTTATGTGGAGTCGGAACAAAAACCTCATGATTACTATCACTCGGAAGGATACAGATTATATATAGCTAAAGGAAACACTGTTAAAAATACGGCACAATATTTAGCTCTTCTTTGAATTCTACAAATGTATTTAAAGCCCTGATATCATGAAGGAAACGGCATAATTTATCAGACAGAGGAAATGCTGCTGTCTGGTTGACTTGAAGAGTTCATATGCAACACCTTAGACGTCATTCTGTTCCTGAGTTGGCAAAAGGTCTCTAACTGGAATAGTCTTTGGACTATATAAAATATCAGAAACATACATGACAGGACATGCAGTGATGTAATCCTTCTAAGATGTTTAGAGCTACTTACCGCCCCCCATGGTCCAGTTCTCCATTGATGGGACTGGGTTCTGCCAACTCTATTGCGGTCAGTTCGTCCGGCGGGAGCATTTTTTTTTCGAGGATCAGGGTTGGGTGAAAAGCCCCCGTGGTCGTTGGAGCGAGACGGACACTGGGGCATGGCACACTCCTGCTCTGTTGCTGGTTGATCATCTGGGTCACACTCACTCATTTCCACAAGTTGATCGCTGATGTTCATACACACTACTTGCCGTGTAGTTGTACCCTGACCACAGGATACGGAGCACTGTAAATACAGACAGATGCTTTTTTAATGGAATATTGCAGTTTATTTTAAATCTGCACATCATTATTTTTTTTATATACATGTGCCTAACAACCTGACACTCACACAAGATCAACTAAAAGCAAACCGCAACAAAATAACCATCCTGATTGGACAAAATCAAATCAAGCACTAAGTCTTTTCTTGTTGGTGAAGCTGTTTATATAATGTCACAACCTAATGGCAGGATTTACATTTTTGAATCAAATTTAAATGAAGAAAGAATATTACAATTTAGTTTGTTGATTTATTTCAGATTCTGCAACATGGATTATGTAATGTAGATTTACTGATTTGTCTCAATTTTAAACCAATGGAAAGCAGGCTAAAGCAATCCAGCTACTCCATAGTAATTCTTGTCTTCCTGTATAAATGTGAACAATATGCACGCCGAACCCCATCTGCACACAAGATCTACACAAAATGAACTCTCATCAGTTTCCAATTACAACTGAGCTCTAAACACCAGAATGAGAGCAGAATGATCAAGGTCATTTGTCTATAATGTTAGGCTGCAGAGCAGCTGTGAATGAAAATACAAATACTTGTAGTGTTGAAAGAATGCTGGCTAACACAGTGGCATGTTAACATTGGGCATATACTGAATAATACAGTGGGGTTCAAATGTCTGACAAAACAATACGTAATTTAAACTTGAAAATAAACCAAATATTCTAAGGGGAAAAAATAATGTTTAAGTATACTTATTACACGGCTCTGTGAAATACTTGATTCTGATTGGTCAATCGCGCATTCCAGCGGTACGTTATTTCCAGATAACACCCGCTCATACGGGTACTACGAGTTATCTTGACCGGTACTACTTCTATGCTTAACGCTGGCGCCATCTTGTGACTTAAACAGCCGTGGGTTTCAATGGAAGTCTTCAAGGCAGGTTTCCTTTATAATGTTTTTAATATAGATATTTTTCTTAAATAAATGCATCGATTCGAATCAGAAGGCTCTATTAACCCATCGGAGCTGTGTGGAGCACGTTATTTGACGGACAGCTGCATTTTTTATGGACTTCAAACACAACTAGCCTACAACTAGGCTACTGCTTGGATTAACGTTAGCCTGGTCTTTTTAATTATAACTCCGATCGTATTTGTCTGAAAGAAGAATGTCATATACACCTATAATGACTTGAGGGTGAGTAAATCATAGGCTTGGTTTCATTTTTGGGTGAACTAACCCTTTCAGCATAAATTTTCAACATTTAGCAAGGGCATATGGCAAATCTTCAGCTGCTTAAAGCAGCACTTGGCTACTTTTGCTCTCGGGGTCCCCCTACAGTTTGGAAAAAATAATGTCCTCAACTACTGTCGTAAGATCTGTCATCCTACATCAGGGGATGCCATCGCGCGTGCATTTGTTGACATGACAACCCTGATAGCCCTGAACTAGTGATGCGTGGGTCGTCTCATAACCCGCGGACCCCATATGTCTATTTAATGGTCGTGGGTGCGGGGCGGGTTGTAAAAATATATACAGTGGTGCGGTGCGGGCCAAATAACTTCATAAAAGTGGCGCCGCGGGTTGGTGCAGCACTAACAGTTCCCCTGAACACTGCAAGAGGAGTTCAGAGTTCTTCTGGCGTCGCGTGTGAAATGTCTTCATCCCAGGTAACGTTACAGTCAGTGGAATATGTTTCAGCATGTCATGAATATAATTTCATGGGTTTTATTTTTTTCAAACGCCAAATAATCACGATGCTCACGTTTACAAGCCAGCGTCATTATAGTAGTCTATTGGTTAGCGTTTTACAGAATCTATATGATACTTCAGTTCAATGTTTGAGCGGTAGGTAATCACCGTAACAAGCAGGACAGCATCGGTCGGGCACACCTCCTTCAGCTCACGCCGACGAGCAAACGCTGGTCACATGTTCATCCTCGTCCTGCCTTTAATCCCATCACTTTTTCGTTTCCTCTTATTGCTTTCCTCCAACAAAACCTTTTCTTTCTTATTTGTCTCTGCTGCTTCGGACATGACTATATTATCCAACGAACAAAGTTGGGCTCGCACGTCCGAATTTAAGGAAGTGTGGGTGTTGGTGGAAGTGACGTATATGCCGTACAGCAGTCGAATTTTGTAGTTCTTTTTTTTCTCGGGTTGCTACCCGAAACCCGAAGTTTAAAAGTACGACTAAAAACGATACAGACCCCATCAGGCTATGGCAGACGTGTCATTCAACCTATTGTAAGTCGATTTATCATCACAAGAGTCTTAAAAAATATATTATGAAGGTTGAAAAGTTACCTAGTGCTGCTTTAAAGCATGTTGGCACTGTTTTTCTTCGCGGAAGCTTTGCGTAAGAGCTAATAAAATATTTAATCTCGAGACAATATTTTGTGTCTAATAATTATTTATTTGAGACTAGTAGCTGTGTAATAAGCGGGATAATGTACACCCAGCCGGTTGTTATCGCAGAATAAACCCCTTCAGAGTGATGCAAGACCCCTCCGCTTCGCGTCTGGGTCCTGATCACTCTGTCGGGGTTTATTCTGCGATAACAACCGGCTGGGTGTAGACATTATCCCTTACTTAAGATTCTGCACTATTTATAGGTCACGATTCAAATGTCAGAAAATTTTAGATTTTCCTGCTTCCACTGAAACACAAGAACATTCTTAAATTATGCTGGATAACCTGTTCATTGTTCAACTCAATAGTAATTATAAAATAAATTGGATAAAAGGTTTGGTTAAAATAAAATATTTCAGTAATAAATTGATTGAATAAAGTAACATATAATATCCTAGATCTTCCCAGCACTATAATCGTTTTGAATAGTGTCCGAGTTTTGAAGATCAAAAAGCATCCATCCATCATAAAAGTAATCCATATGTCTCCAATTTGTTAATTAATGCCTTTTGAAGCGAAGTGATATGTTTTTGTAAGAAAAATATCCATATTCACAACTTTATAAACCTTAATCACTTTTTTCTGGCAACGCTCATACATGCGTTCTGGAGGAAGGGTGACCTCTGCGGTTTAAGTTGTATGGATTACTTTTATAATGGATGTATAGGTTTTTATACTATTCAACTATTATACTATTCAATGCCATTACAAAGCTGGATATAAGATATTATTTAATATAATTCAGATTGGGTTTGGCTGAAAAAAAAAGTCATATACACCTAGAATGGCTTAAATTATAGTTTACATTTCATTTTTGGGTGAACTACTCCTTTAAAGCTACACTGTGTGATATTTTCCCCCATCTAGCGGTGAAAAGGTATATGACCATCCAGTGAATATTAGTTTCTGTTCCTCTCAATTCCGATTTCGTTTTAACTTCTACGGTGGCCGATTTAGTCCAAGATTAACATGGCAATCCCCCTCTTCACATTCGACACGGTGCCATAAAGTGTTAAAACGCGAAAGGCGAAGCTTGAATTTACGGGTATGTCCCTCTTTGGCTAATGTACTTTCAAGATGGAGGGGCAACATGGCGACCGGCATTCGAACCCCTCACCCGTATGTATTTTCAATGGCATATTATAAACTTATGAGAACATTTTATTAATTGAAAGAAGTAAATATACATTAATGAGCACATATATTTTTGAAAGAACTAAGTGTTTTTAGTAAAAAATTAACTAAAGGGGTTACACAGTGTAGCTTTAAGCTTTAATAGATTACAATAAGATAAAAAAGGTATATTTTACTTACTGCAGTCCATTCCAGAACCTTCCACTGCCCACACGCCACAATGGAGCACACCTCACTAGCCGGAGGTTTTGTAAGATGAGCACAGGCTGATTCCTCTGCCACTCCACCCTGCTGGTCACGGCAACTTACATAGCGCATCCGGGTGCCCTTTCCACAGGTGGCGCTGCACTATTGTAAAACAACCATTTTACAATAACTACAGAACACACTACAGAGACTAGCAAAATAACTATTTAGTAATTCATATACATCACATTCTCAGGGATGTACCTGTGTCCATGATCCAAAGCGCCACTGTGTTTTATGACCAGGATGTGACATCACTTTGGTCTCTGGGGCGACAGGATGAGTCACAGGGCACTGCGAGAATTCACAGTCCTATGGAAGTAGAGAAGGACAATCAAATTTCAATAATGAAGATCCGTGACTCTAGGCCAGTAGGGCTTCATTGCTGGAGCCAGTGTGCTTGATTTATGCTTGACTGGCTGGAATCACTTGTTCTGGGTCACTGCACCTTACAGTAGAGGATTTTAAACCAGGGGGGGTCCCGCTTTCTCATTCTGTCAGTTGTATCCCTCCTTTCAGTTCCTGACTTTCTCACACTCCCTACCTACACTTATTGCCCCTCTGATTCTGCCTTCACCAATAATTTGACATGTCTTTAGAATACTTAAGTCTAAATGGTCAATCACAGCATTCTGTGATCAAATAGTATAAGGACTATATAGTATAGTTCACTATTTTCCTACATAGCAGCTGATTTACTGCATAGCCATGCTTGTTCTTTCTGCTTATATAACAGAATAATTTGAGCTTAAATTGAAATTTCATGTGCATTTATCTACTTCTTTGGTAAGTAGCTGTGTAATATGTGGGATAATGTACAGTCATTCTGGTATTATCTGAAAATAATAAACCCCTTCAGGGTGATACAAGATCTTTCCGCTTTGTGTCCAGGTCCTGATCATCCTGTCTGGGTTTATTTTGCAATAATCCGTCTGACTGTACAATATCCCATATTTATTAAATTCTTTACTCTCTCTGTCACTTATAGTGTATATATAGATACTCATACATACATATATATGTGTGTGTTCCTAGATTTTTTATTTTTTTTAATCAGATCAGCCTGTTTGGCTTGATGGTGGGAAAAAGGTTTTTTTCTTTCATCTCCTAAAATCCTTGTGAAAATGAAGCTCTATAAAATCAATGCCTCAGGAAAGTTCATAAAATAGTCTGTGAAACTCAGCATTCAGCCACTCGGCTATGCAGCACAATTACACTGGAGGAGGGCGGAGGGGTAAATGTAATTTTGCAGGTATGCGCAGATTGTGAAGGTTGATAAAATCAAGAATCATGACCAATGACTACAGATTAACTTAAATGAGCATTAAATAAAAAAATATGTACTGGAACTATATGCCATCGATGTTATAACCACGGCAGCTTGTCATAAAAAAACTACACATGTAAATGAAAAATGAAAGGCTCAAACACACATACAGGGTTCCGATGCTAACCAATACATTTCTTTTTGAATGACTTTGAATGTCTTTCCAATCATTTATGATCACTGGTCAGAGAGTAATACAAATTTAGATTAATTAATTAATAATTCAGATATTCATTGAAATTAACTAATTCAAAACACTCTGATTCTAAATAAATGAATTATTCTCGTAAAAAATGACTTTTAAGATTGCATTGACTTTTACTGGCCTAAATAAACAAATTAAAAATTCCCTGATATTTCCAGATATTCCAAGACGGTGGGAAGCCAGTTAAGGAAGCCTGATGCAGTATGTGTGTGTGAACCCATGCTACTCCTTCAAACAAGACCATATTGAGCGCAGGTGATAAATATGCTGGGAGGGAAACTTCCTTCCTGCCTTTTAGCCTGTACCTGCACCCACTCTATTTTCTCTTTTCCAGCTTCCCATTCCAGGATGGTATTCTCATAATACCCAAGCGACAACACCTCTTTTAAAAATATAGTATATTCATTCATACAATACCTCTAAAAAATGACCTGTAAAATAAATTAATAACTAAATGCTAATTAATAATTTAAAAGCACAATATATAAGATCTTTTAATTAAAATATCCCAAAAAAACACTACTACAATATTTTGTTGACTTGTGTACCCAAATGTTTAAAATTAGTTTAAATCCAGAAAAATAAGCAATTTCAGCCAGGACACTGACTGTCTCCATGTGTCACCTATCAATGACATTATATCTGCATTGCCCTGAATTTCCTCAGTTTTATTAGCAAAGAAACACCAAAAACACTTTAAAATATTTATGTTTTATTAGACAGGTGATCTGTTTGAATTATCACCAGACCAAGCTCAATTTTTTAAGATTGAACATTGGTCTGGGGAGTCTGCTTTGTATTTTCTACTGCACAAGAGGTGTGATAAATGGGCATAGTTCAAATGACTCTGTACAAAGTTGAATAGTCATTCAACCAATCAGACCACAAGAGGCGTGATCAACGAGCATAGATCAAATGACTGTACGTAACTGGATAGTCCTTTAACCAATCAGATCAACAATCCATCGCTTCTCCATCCGTCATTGTGTTAAACCCGCCAATAGTGCGGCAGTTGGATAAGCCAATTTGTGATTGGTCCCCGCAAATTTGAAACTGAAGCAGGATAGAAATATGTACAGCTTTCCAGCCTGAGCTACAAGGCAAAATCAAATCGCCAGCTACTGTTTGGATGCATTCATCGACAGAAAACGAATCATTGTTATATAGCTCAACACATGAGTACCATGGTTTAAAATGCCTACTATAGATCTAGCTTACCGCAGTGTGTAACAAGTGTCTCATAGTAGCTGCCAACCGAACGCACAATAGCATTATAACATAATTTTCAACACACTCAATTGTATCCAATAAGATAATACAGCACTGTGTTACCCCACATATGCATGACCGGAAGAAGCGGAAGCAGCATAATTAAAGCTTCACTTCTCTCGAGCCATATTTTGCACTTTGTCTCTCATTAGCAATCGCTCCAGCAGCCATGTTCTGCTCCAATGGCTTTCAGCCCCACACTGCTTCATATTACTGTAACATTAATACATCTTTAATACATTCATCCATGAATAGGATTTCTGCTCGTGTACCATCAGATTATTTCGTGAAAAATCAAGGTGTTATCAAACTATGACTTTGTTTCGAATAAGCGACTTCTAGTGGCAAAAATTACATATTGTAATTATACATAATTACGTTTTTATAAGAAACCGTGGTTCTTGGTGATACATATATTGCAAGTCCTTTGCTACCATCACTTCGAGGGTCAAAAAACAGATCAAAAAAGGCGAAACGAAATGAATAACTGTGGCTCCAGACAATAGCGCATTCACAACAGTCTGAAGTTCCTGATGCAAAATGACGCATGTGCGGGAGCAAACTTACGTCATCTGGCGCTGATATCATTCATCAAAAGCTTACTTGTGCTTATCCTGGATGCAGAAATGTATATGCTTGATCTCAAAAGATTTGGAAGATTGACTTTCCCCAGTATGAGCTCCCGCGCATGTCATTATTCGACAGGAAGCTTGCGCATAAGACATTGTGAATGTGCAGGTACAGGTAATATATTGTAAATAATGTTCAATTTCATGCACAGACCTTGCCAGGAACAACAGCTATTAATTATGTTTTGCCTTTTTTGACTCAAAGTAACAGTAGCCATTGACTTGCATTATACAAATCACCAAGGAGCACGGTGTCAGCTAAAAATCTTCTTTACAGTTTAACCGAAGAAAAAAAGTCACCAACATCTTGGATGGTCTGAGGGTGAGTAAATTAACAGCAAATTTACATTTTTGGGTGAACTCTTCCTTTAATTATAGTGTGGTTTAGTTAATAAAAACAATGTTTAACTTGGCTTTTTGTTTTTTCATTTAATCAAGAATAAACCAGTTGAACCAAAAAAAAAAAAAAAAGAAATTTTTCTAATATACTGATTGACCCCTTTATGGTTTACATTAGGGCTGAACGATATTCTGTTTTAACATCAACATCGCGATGTGCGCGTGTGCGATAGTCACATCGCCGGAACATGCGATGTGAAGGGTAGTAGCCCATGGTGTATCAAGAGAACGGTAGCACACAGTAAACACGAGTTTGTTGCTGGAGTGACATGCACGTTCCTCATGCTTGCACAGTGATTGGTTCGCTGTGCCGCTGCTCACCGCTCACGGCCAAACATTCACTGCTAAAATGCGCGACGAAGAGGATCCGAAGAGGAAAAAAAAAAGGTTCGTACCAGAAATCATCTTTTTGGGACTATTTCGGCTACATAAAGGAGGATGTTGGAAAAAAAGAGGTACTTTGCATGGAGTGTCTTGTGGCCACAAAACAAGAAAACACCACCAATTTGTCTGATCACTTAAAACGGCACCACAAAGATCTTTACGACGAATACAAAGCAGAGCTCGACATTAACGCTTGTCCGGGACATATGGGTATTTTGAAGGGACAACTGAAAGAGAATTTCACTTGCCTGACGGACAGCCTGATTAAAACAAAAAATAAGTAGCGAATCACCAAAATGCAAGAATGTTTGTGCATTAATTTAGTGCAAGTGGCGATCGATTGTGGATAATACATAATGAACTGATGATAATAAGGTCGCGCTGTTCACGCTCGTGCATCTCGAGGAGAAATTACAACACTAGAGCGTTTTCCTGAATATAATCACAACTGAAAATGACACCGATTTCATATGACAGTTCCATAAACAACTAATTAACATTCACTTAGTCACTTACATTTTAGATGCAATATTTAGTGTTGTTGTTCTATTTCAGCAGTGAAAATCGTTCACAGCAGACCCGTAACACGTCTTCCTCATAGCAACAAGTGTGAACGATTCAGCGTTTGAATGAACGACTCAGTGACTCACTCATTAAGAGGGTCACCTGCTGCCACCTACTGGAAGTTTAGTTTCATGTTTGCACATACTTTCCAACATTTCTTTTTGTCACTTGTAATGAAGCTTGCTTATTAGTGAAATTATTAATATCACGGAATGGTAATTATTGACTTTAGCCTGGATTGATGGCTCTCAATATCGCAATATATATCGTTGGGGGAAAAAATATAGCAATGTAATTTTTTTCCAATATCGTGCAGCCCTAGTTTACATGGTCATGCTATGAAAAACTAAGACAGTTCTTAATTTGCAATCAGTAATGAGAAATGAATGGGAGTCAATGTAAATGATCAATACTCCTACCTGAGTGTCTGTTGGACGTGTTGCTGCATTACATTCGGTGTCATCCATGACAGAGCCGTATGAGCCAACCACACACTTTACAGCTCTCATCTGATAGCCTGGGCCACATGTGGTGGTACACTTTATACAAAAATAAAGAGGGTGGTCAGTGACAGTAATGCCTATGCGTTATTCTAGAGAATAAATTCAGATTTAAGACCACTATTGCTCGCTGGCGTCAGTCCAGCACTGATATGATAAGCACCCGCATGGGTAACCTGGGACATGGGCCAGTAATTTGTCCACCTTTCTCCTTTTCTTTATCTCTTTTCCTCATCGATGACTTGACTGCAACAAGGTCAAGCTTGTGTTGCAGAATTTGCAGATAGAATGCATATGCTTCAGTAAAGCACCTCAAACATGCATTTATCATGATTGCTTAATCTATGCAAGAGTGATGTCTAATCTCTATCATACTTAAGGACTTAAAGATAGTTGCCCACACAAACGCTGCAAAGTCTGTGATTCCCCTGAAGAAACTATTTGCTTTACTAAAGATAAGCATAAACTGCTCAAGTAGGCAGAAAACATATTATCCATGAATGGATGATATTCAAAGGGCTGCATGTTTAGGATAATTAAATGTGTGTGTGTGTGTGTGTGTGTGTGTGTGTGTGTGTGTGTGTGTATATGTATATATATATATATATATACTATAACTATATACTTCATAATGTATATATAAATATGTATTATATATAGAAACAGTATTTTCAACAGTATTGTATTTATTACTTTGGTTTTTCAACATCAGTCAACATACATATCACATAACCTTCAATAAAAAATATGTAAGACCTCTGCAAACAACATTTACACATTTTTTTACACATTTTACATTTTGAGTAATTCACAGATTTTTCATTCTTTCTAAGGATCCACGGATACCTTATTTTGGATGTGCTCACCATCAGAGCAACAATACCAAATATTGTTCTTTGTCTAGTCCCTAACCATTTTTGCGGTCACTTTCCGCCCACACCGCAGCTGTGATAATCTGTTTACAATATCCACCAGCAATGACTGCACTCCTGGAAATTACATTTCATTCATCACAATGTGCTAGAATTTCCATTTTACTGGAATAAACATCAAATATGCTCAATGTAATACCTGTCATAACTAAACATGACATGAACCAAAACAATGTTTTATTCGCAGGAATAAAATAAATCGTTGTTCTCACCTGTCCCCAGGGTCCCACCTGCCAGGACGCGCATTCTTGCTGTTGGCAGGCCTGTACCGACCCTGGTTTGGATGAGTCACAGAAACGGTCATCCAAACGCTCCTCTCCAAACTGACACCAGGTCTGGCGGTGCTTATAGCCCTTGCCACATGTCACCAGACACTGCCAAATAAATCCAAAAGGAACATATTAGCAGTGGTATGAGCCAAGATCGACGACTATATTTTCACTTATACATAGTCTGCATAAATCCAGATCACATTTGGTGTTTACCTCTGACCAGTCTCCAGTTTTCCATAGGGGACACAGAAACTCATTACAGGGTTGGACTGTGAGCTTTTCTTGTGGGTTGCACTTGCTTTCGTCATCAGCCTCTGCTGACTTTCCACATAATGCACGCCTACGACGCGTTCCCCCTCCACAGCTCCTGGAGCACTAAATAACCAAGAAAAAAATCCTCATAGTAAATGACACATCACATATATACATCAATTTTTCCAAGTACATCAATACCATTTAACAAGGGCTGATTTGAGACCAGGAAAGTTCTTGCACCTCAGACCAAGAGGAGTACTCCCATCCACCAAGGTTACAGTCTCCATGGCACACTTCCTCCTCATCAGGCTTACGCTGACTGCTGCAATACCGATCGTCGACCTTCTGGGTCTTTCCATCCAACCTGCTCTGTTTGGTGCAGTAAATGTCCAAAGTCCGGAAGCCCATACCGCATGTGGCTGTGCACTCACTTTTGCGAGCAATGTGCCACCTGTAAATTAACAAAATGCCATCAGGATAAACCTCATTTTAAAATTCTGAAAAAGAAAATTCTGATTTCATTACAAACATTTTTTTTTTTTTTAGAAGTTTGGGGTCAATTTTTGAAAGAAGTCTGTTATGCTCACCAAGGTTACATTTATTTGAACAAAAATAGGCTACAGTAAAACAACAATATTCAAATCTAACTGAAATTTTATTAAAGTATAAAATCACTGATTTCTATTTTAACTCTTTCCGCGCCAATTGACAGAATTTCACTGTTATAAGATAGGGGGGAGCTATGACACATCTTCTGAAAGAGTACAGAATCTCTGGATCAAAAGCAAGGAAAACAAGAAGCAGAAAAAAAATTATAGCATATGTAAAATAACGTGATTATCAACATTAAACAGCATATGAATTTAAACTGCCTGATGTTACCAAATGAAATATGAACCTATGATGAGCTATAGCACTGTGAAGCTGTGAGGGGGGGGGGGGGGGGGGGTTGATGGACTCAATCTACTGCGTCTATGTTTTAATCATCGTTCTGAATCTGATCCAGATGTAGGCCTAGTCTTTGAAAAAAACAAGATTTTTTCAGCTTTTTGCTCAAAATGTTACTTTTTTGGGCAGTAAAAAAATGCTGCAAACTCAAGTAAATTGACTTGCACAAACCTTAGTGAATCACCTTGCATGATTCATTTATTCTCGTCTTTTTTGTGTATGAAATATAAACTCCTACAAATGCATATTCAATAAAGTCAGCTGCAAAAACAACTGCCCACACCTTTTCACCACAAATTTTTCACTGTGTGTCTTTAGTAAATCCTGACAGTAGTTTTTTAACGCCAAAAGAATCAAGTAAATCTGGTCCTAAATGTTTATAGATCTAGTAAATGTGGACATGGACCTGAGTTCACAGTCTGTGTTGCATGGCTCAGTGATCACAGCTGGTTTAGGAGAGCCATGGCACCGCTGATCAGACACCACCACTCTATCCGACTCACGATTGCACAATATCTTCCTCTTGCGCTCTCCTGATATATGTAACACAGCACAAGACATACACAAGTTCAAACACATGTTTGTGATCTAGAAAGAAGAAAGAAAGTTCCTTGTTGCATTTTCCAAATTTCCAAGAAATACTGAACTGGGTGACCCGACAACATCATACGTCTGGTTCAAGTTTACCAAATTCTAAACTGACGTTTCTGGCAAACATTTTACAAAAAATATTTGTTGCTTACACCCACCTTGGCACAAAAGACTGCAATCCTGCCACGGGCCGTACGCATCCCAGAAAAACTGTTGAGGTTTGTCCTCTATGGGAAAGTTGTAGGAATACCTGACATCAGGGTTGTAGAGGTTTCCTACGGATAGCACCTAGTTGGTAAAAAGATCACAATCAGACCATTCAATCAAAAATATTGTGCTACAAAAGAGTTTAAAAATTACTGACATTGTGAGATTTCACAATATTAAACAACATGTGACCATGGACAACAAAACCAATCATAAGAAAATATGAAATTGACATTTATACATCCTCTGACAGCTGAATAAATAAGCTTTCCATTGATGAAGGACAATATTTGGCCAAGATACAACTATTGTAATGTCTGTAATCTGAGGATGCAAAGAAATCTAAATATTGAGAAAATGACCTTTAAAGTTGTCCAAATGAAGTCATTAGCCATGCATATTACTAATAATAATATATATTTTTTATATATTTACAGTGGGGAATTCTTATCTTCATGGAACGTGATCTTTACTTAATATCCTAATGATTTTAGAGGAAGAAGATTTAAAAAAAAATAATAATTTCCCATACAATGTTTTGTTGGCTATTGCCACAAATATACCTGTGTGACTTATGACTGGTTTTGTGGTCCAGGGTCACATTAAAATGAAATTCAGTAAAGCCATATTACCTGGACAATAATCTCCTCTTCTATCCGGTCAGTGCAGTTGATTCTCTCAACGACATGGTCAGAGCCACTGTATTCAATAACAGCATTCCCTACTCTGACTTCCCTTTTAAACATACTAACCACAAAATCTCCATTGAGTAAATATTCTCCACGGCTGTTGGACAAGGCTGCAAAACAAAAAAGGAAACAACATGCACGCATGCTTTATTTTCCTTATGTTAAAGCTCAAAAAGTCAAAGCAAATATATATTCAGGCATGCCACAGGATAAACAACTAAAGTCAATTTGTTTTAAACACAAATTTGTCTCACTACAAGACCCGAATGACCAAAGAAATAAAACGTTTTCATTTACAATGTCAGATTTAGCAACAGTCAGGACAGATTAGGCTAATCGGGGTAAAGAAATTCAGTATTCCATGAAGAGGCCACATCTTGGTCTACTGAAGTCAGTATGCTTCAAAAATGCACACTAATGTGATTATGTAGCTAATTTCCAGAGTTTCTTTCCTCACTACTTCACACATTACAATGGCCAACCCCTGTTCCCCCTCCCCACCACCTACACACATTCAAACAAACCCTTTCCAAAACGTCTACATTCCTGTCTTGGCCTAAAGCACACATAAACACTGTAGATAGATAAACATACATAAACACTCACATATACGCCAAATACACAGAGACATGCAAAGATATCAATAAACACACACACACACACACACACACATGCACAGCTCACTAATCTGTTGAAAATAGAACATATTTCCTTAGCACGAAAAAAGTTTAGGAAAGCACTTGCAAAAGCCTCTTGTAAAGCTTTCGGTAAGTTTTGACATAAATTCAAAGCACATTAGCCTACTTTAGGAATGACATTGGGTTCATTTTAAATGAGTATTGTTTATGAATATGCAAATCAATTTGACAGTGTCACAGACATCCCGCTTCTCTCCCACATATTGATAGCAGCTCCCTGACGTCTGCAAATTATCCCGGAAATGAAGCGAGCGAGAAAACAAAGCCCTGTTTTCACCTGATATGCATTTTTGATGATCACAAAAGACCCTTCCCTCTTATTTTGCCACTCTACATTAATTTCACTATTGAAAGAACCTGGCTTACGAGTAAATATGAATATAATGTAATATAATATAGTATAATAGTATGCAATGTCCACAAATGTGGTGGTGATGGTGTGTGTGTGTGGCCTGGTAAACCCTACTTTATGGGTATGTGTGTGTGTGTGTGTGTGTGTGTGTGTGTGTGTGTGTGTGTGTGTGTGTGTGTGTGTGTGTGTGTGTGTGTGTGTGTGTGTGTGTGTGTGTGTGTGTGTGTGCGTGTGCGTGTGCGTGTGCGTGTGCGTGTGCGTGTGTGTGTGTGTGTGTGTCATCTCCCATAAATTAGTTTTAGCAGGGAGGGATGTCTGATGTAATTTAATGATGATTAAAGCATAAACACCAATTGAATTATAGAGCGATCTATAAACACGTAACTTAACATTTTACTAGGAATGCACAATATTTTAGTAGTATATTGCTGATTTTAGAGATATTTTAATGTATCGGCTAATGTTGGATATTTAATTGTATGCTCATTTCTCTTATTTGTGCATTTACATTATTAATTACAAATGAATCATTTAGAAACACTTTTAAATGGAATCTCATAATGAATATCAGTTTTTGTTCAGTTTGTTTTGTTCATGTTCATTAAAATGTTGTGGGGGAAAATGTATTACATTAATAGTAGTTTTAATTTCATAGATAATATGAAAGTAATTATGAGCATCTGTATTGGCTAGAATTTTGCAGGTTTTGCAAGTTTTTTCCCATTACATATTACTATTACATAAATTAAAAAAGTCATATGCTGGTCTATTTAATGTCTATTTTGTTTTGCCTCACCGAGGTAGTTATCATCCTCTGGTTTCCCTGAGTAGCTGTGTTGTCTCACATCTATGTTTGTAGCACCACTGGGAATTCGCACCACAACATTGTAACCTGTAAACAAAGCAGAAATCAATAAAATATTCTTCCTAAAATATTATTGTTCTTTTGGGCTGAAATTGGCCTGAACTGCGTGGAACTCAAGTGAATCAAACTAAACTGCTCTGAGTTACTTTGACCGACATAAGCAGCTGTTTTCAACTGCACTAAACACTATCCTGTGTCACCTACCATATTGCACTATGTTGAATGTTCCTGCAACAGTCTTGCAAGATGAGTTGTCCCCACCGCACACCCCACACTTATCTCTCCTGGCCTTGGAGTTCAACACATGGTCACATCCTGCTTGCTGTAGAAACAGGACGTGAAATTAATTCAGAGAACACTTGAAAAGGATTATACAGAAATATAGCTTCAGATTATGCAAGATATGCATTGATTTAAATAGCTTTTTTAACACCACATACACACACACAAATGCACCCACCCTGCACAGGCCCTGAACACAGATGTCGTTGGTCTCAGGCCCACACTGCGTGCCATCAATAACTCTGTCCCTGAGTTGATAGTAAGCTGTGCTGCCCGCCACACGACAGAAGAGTTTACAGCGATCCTTCATCAGAACTACAGCACACAAGAGGCGAGAGTTAAGAGAGAGAGTTAATATAGTCTGACATCAGCTCTACTGTATTTAGGACATTGATAATATGTTTTTCATCACAGCTTTGTACTACGCAATTATCCAGTTAATTGAAATTTAATTGTGTTTGGTAATTTGATTTTGAAAGTATGGAACCTTTGAAATCATCATGTCTTAAATCATGAGGGAATCCCGGGGAATTGTTTAATATGTGTTATACATACCGAAGGCAATTATGTACTGGTTTAACACTATGTTTAAACTATAAAAAAAAAATGAAGAAACTTATTCTATAGGGACATCCTCATCAAATACTGAGGCCAAATGAGCAGAGTTGTGAAGATTATTGAATAATCTCCACAACTCTTACAACTTGTAGTGACCATGTCTGTTCTGCCCCCAAAGTGACATAAATGCAGCTCATAACTACTTGTGAACAGACCAATATTTCAAAAGTAATATTCACTGAAAGTCTTCTTCTCCAGTGAACTGATTGAATCAGTGAGTTGAACTTATTAACCGGATCAATGAACAAATCATTCTTTTGAGAGGGTCAATTGATTTGTTTCTAAAACCAGACTGAACAATTTGTTCACACATCAGAGTTTTTGAACAGCTTACTGGTGACAAAAATAATTTTATTGTCTACATTTTTGGTGCTTGTTTTTGTCTTTTCTGGGAGCTTAGACAAAACTTCTAATTTGTCAATGTTTGGAAAAGACCTGCATGTATATTTTTCAAGACATTTAATTGTGTGTTCCACAGAAGGAAGAATTTGGAATCACATGACGATGAGAAGTTAATGACATAATTTTCATTTTTGTGAAAACTGTCACATTAATTTCTTTTGTTATACAGCTCACGATGTGCCAGTTGCAACCATCGGACAAAATCCCTTACTTCCACTATACTTTGGCACCCAGCGGACATTTGGAGGTAGACCATTGATGTTGAAGTGTAACCCATCAAAGCTGGCACACTGTTCCTCCCTGAAGTCTTTCTTTTGCTTGGAGCATGGCTCAGAGTTACAGGAACGGAATTTCATCCTTCGTCCAACGCAATACTTTCCCCCATTTCTGGGCCTAAATGTCATAAAAACACACAAAGTACATGGTCACAATGGGAAAACTTTATTACAAAATCCTTTATTAGAAAAGTCCCTTCTGTTTTCCTGATCATGTTTCCGTCTAACTGGAAAGCGTCCTGTCTACCCAAGTGCACTGAGAATGAATTTTCTTTTGAAGAGTATTCTTCTTTTAGGCTGGCTTTGCTGCTGCCATTTGTCAAGGAACATTGAGAAACCTGGTGCCAATTCACAGTCCAGTGAGGATGCTAGACTACAAAGAGCAGCAGCTTACACGGGTCGGTTGCATTCGCGCACAGCGATCTTGATTCCCCCTCCGCAGGTCCTTGAGCATGTGCCAAAGGGACTCCACACGCCCCAGGCCCCCTCTACTGGAACAGAATCATGCTCTTTAGGGATGCACAGGCCATGTTTACAATGCTGAAAGTGAAGAGAAAACAGAGAAAGATGACATCATTGCAGAGTCAATCATTACTGCCTGTTTGTTATAAAGTGCCCTAACTACAATGACAAAGAATGCTGTTGATACACAAATAACATGATTCAATTCAAAGTCTCTTTTTTTTTTTTTACTCAAAAGCACTCCTTGTCCAGCTGAGTTGTCAAGTTGAGTTGTTTTACAAGATGACACTTATTACGCTTTATGCATTTGGCAGATGCTTTTAACCAGTGAGACTTGTATTGCATTCTAGGTACACATTTTCATTTTTAATCAGCTTTCCCTGGAAATAGACCCCATGATCTTGTCCTTTTCAAGCACTGTGCTCTGCTATTTTAGCTATTGGAAAACACATTAAGACCTTTTTTCTTGATCATACAAATCCCTTTCACATGATTCATGTCAACATTTTCAGGTGCAACAAAATTTACGAAGCATCAAGCTGCAGCATCCCTAACGAAACAAAAATATATTGCCGTATATTGGAAAATATCATGTAATACATTAGGCAATATATTCACATATATGGGATTTAATATTTATATTCTCCAATATATTGCAATATATGAAAGCGGCAATCTTTTCTATATTTTGCAATATATTACAGGAATATATAATATATTGTATAATACCATCAATATATTATTCCATGTATTTCCAATATAATATATTTCAAAATAATATATTGGTAAATATATTTTCCTTTCGTAAGGGATTTCTTTGCCGTTTTATTGCACGTGGGTCAAACTTTGTGATGCAATGCTTTAATTTAAAACAGTTTCACCCAACGATTACCAGACAATCCACATATATTGGGTGGTCCCATTGTTAAAATCAAAACAAGATGCAAGAGACTGATCTTGTGCGTATCTAGATACATTGAGTTGCATGATACCACAGCAAGGGCATTCCATATGAATTCAGCCATGTGACATTCAGAGAGAAAAAAACAATGCATTGGCAGAAAGTGTTGAGATACAGAGCAACCTTGTAAAATTGTGTGATGCTATCTGCAATGCTTTTCATATGGAGGTCACGAGAGATGCACTGCTGTTCACAATCATAACCACTACACAATTTTGACTTGGGTTCACAATCTGGGAAACATTGAGTCGAGAGCAAAAACAAAGCAATATATCAGTGTGGACAAGTGTCACTGTGGAAGTGATTTGGTCGCTATTTGGAGCAAATATGTGCTTGAAGTTACATAGAAGAATCTGCTTTTCATCAACTTTGCAACTACAACATGCAGAAATATAATTGTTTATAAGTGTTAACTCCATGGAGTTCTTTCAAGAGAAAAACAGAAAACTATTAACATACAGCAAGCCGTCGACAAGCAACCAGCCAAGTGTATTGTTGTTTCATAAGAGAAAAAGCTAGAGGGATAGTCCACCCCAAAATGAAATCATTCAACTACAATTATTTCATGATGTTGTTCCAAAACTGTATGACGTTTTTTTCTTGTTCACAACATATTTTGGAAGGTATTCAGTCCTTTTGGGGAATGTTGGGGTCCAATCAACACTGGAGCCTGTTGACTTTCATTGTACAGAAGAAGAAAAAAAACAGTTCTGAGGCTATTTCTTTTTATTTTTTATTTTTTTTATTTATTTATTTTTTTTTTAGAAGAAATGCAGGTCAAAATGATTTGGGATTACATGATGGTAAGTAGATAATCACCGTTTTCATTTTTGGATGAACCATGCTTTTAAATAATACGAAATGTGTCCCAAGAAATGAGGGGATCTGTGTCAATTTCAGATCTTTATGTTTGTCATTTAACATCAGAATTTGCTTTTACACCGATAGACATAGGTAGATTGCTGGGGTCCCATTCTGTTTCATTGACTCAGGGAAATGGGGGAAGCTCTAATACAATTCGAAACATAACCGATATAATTGGTTGTTGTGAATGCTGCTGTAAATTTAGTTATCTAAAGTGCTTGCCTTTCCTGGAGAGCACTCTGTGCCGTCAGCCCACGGCATGTGTTGGGTCCGGCAGCCACGCTGGACTCCTTCTGGACTGGTGCACCACAATCTCCGGCACTGTGTCTGCACAACATCCAAACACTTAATGTTAGTTTTAACATCTAACTCTTACGCACAAAATTTGCAGTGATGCCTGTTTTCATGCATGTGTAACATGCTTTGAATGTCATTGAATAAAGCTCTATTTCATGTAACCAAAAAAAAAATCTGATTTTTTTATTTAAAAACAGATCCATAAATAATTTCAGACCAGATAATGCACACTAGAAGATGTCCATGTAAGTGTGTTATGCAGTTCCTTGAGGGATCTTCTCACCATATATGGGCACACCTGTGTTCCAGGACCAAATATCAGCTCACATTGTTTATTGACGTTATATATCTGTCCAGGCAGCTGCTGGGACAAACTGTGTGGCCTAGAGACCGGCTCATCGAGCAAACACTCACCATACCCTGTGCTAATGAGAAATGATAAACGAATGAGCTAAAAGAAAACAAAACAAACAAGAGACAAACAACAGAAATGTTCTAAGGAGGTGACCGAACACAAAAAAATAGCAGATTTCTGTTTCCTGCAGATGACGTTGTTTCTGTCCTAACTGAGAATTTTTAGAAGAAATTAAATGCATGCTAATGCTGGACATTGATCATTAAGTGGTGCTTAACTTCAAGAGTCCAAGCCAACATCACAGGCTCAATAACATCCTGTCACTGTACAGAGTGCAAAAGGGGTTTACATACTCGAGGAACTCTGTGATGTATTTCCGACTACATTTGGACCACATCCAAGGATTGGTGTAATAGTTGAGTGTAGGGGCCATCACATGTTGCTGGTTCTTGACTCCATCCTCCTTGCATTTGTTACTGTCATCGTGAGGCATGTTGAACCTGAGGCCATGATTGAAAACATGCACACGCACAAACAGGACAATGAGCAGGTTCAGGACACATGTGCTCTGATCCATACATTATCTGTATGACTGACCAAAAGGTATTTTCACATTTGTACTACAGTCCAATGGGAAAAGTAGTAACAGGCTGATATATTCGGCAAGCTGATTAATTGGCAGTCAATTTAGAAAAAATCCTGATAAACAAATAATTTGAAAAATTACATAAAAAGCTACTAATAAACCCAAAAAACTATTTGAATGTTATGCCGGATAACTGATTAATGGATGATTGATAAATTCATTCAAACTCAACACTATTTTGTTCTAAATAAATGAAAAATAAAACATTACAAATTAAAATCCAAACATTTTAAATGCTACAAGTGATTTTAAGCATCGCAACATTATGGTGTACAGTATGAAGAATGGATATTAATTTCAAGATTTGCTACAGATTACATTTAACAGTATTATTAAATTAGAAATGCAAGCGTTTTTATAGATTAAATGTTATTATAGTTATTAAAAATGTTAAATCACAGCAAGGGTAATCCAAAATGTAAAAACAGAGGAAATGAGAAATTATCTAATACAATAAAGGATAATATATATACAGTGGTGATATGCATGATGCCTGATGAAGGTCATGAGACCGAAATGTTGCTAATAAAAAGTTTCTAATTTTTGCGAGTATTTATAGTGTGCGGGATTTCCTTTTGTTTGTTTATTGAGATTTTTGGATCTGGGTATCCTTCATCCTACGCATCTATTAGTTACAGGAGTGCAATGGTAATTGTGCACTAATTAAAAAAATCCCAAATATCTAACCTTTCATTGAAGTAAAAGATTTTGAAATGGGGGGGGGGGGGGGGTGTAAATCACATTAGGAAATAAATGATTTTCTCCAAAATGTGCTGGCCACAATTATTGGCACCCTTTTATTCAATTCTTTTTGCAACCTCCTATTACCAAGATAACAGCTCTGAGTCTTCTCCTATAATGGCTGATGAGATTGGAGAACACCTGACAAGAGATCAGAGACCATTCTTCCACACAAAATCTCTCCAGATCCTTCAGATTCCTAGATCCATGTTGGTGCTTCTTCTCTTCGGTTTACCCCACTCATTATATATAGGGTCCAGTTCAGGGGACTGGGACGGCCATGGTAGAAGCTTCATTTTGTGCTCACGAACACATCTGTGAGTTGATTTTGATGTTTGTTTTGGATCGTTGTTCTGATGGAAGATCCAACCACGGCCCATTTTAAGATTTCTAGCAGAGGCCGTCAGTTTTAGATTTTTTTTATATGCTGGTATTTGCTAGAATCCATTCTACCATGTATCTGAACAAGATGTCCAGGACCTCCAGGAAAAAAAATAGGCCCACAACATTAAAGATTCAGCTTTATTTTTAGCTGTGGGCACGGGGTACTTTTTTATCTCTGTTTGCACCAAACCCATCTGGTGGATTTGCTGCCAAAAGCTCTTTTTATAGTTTCATCTGCCGTCCATCTTGCCGTCCTTCGGATGAGACGTTAAACCGAGGTCCTGACTCTCTGTGGTCATTAAAAATCCCATGGCACTTCTCGTAAAAGAGTAGGGGTGTAACCCCGGTGTCCTGGCCAAATTCCCTTGATTGGCCCTTACCAATCACGGCCTCCTAATAATCCTCATCCACTGAATTGGCTCTATCACCCTCTCTCCTCTCCCCCTATCGCTGGTATGTGGTGAGCGCACTGGCGCCGTTGTACTGTGGCTGCCGTCGCATCATCCAAGTGGATGCTGCACACTGGTGGTGGTTGAGGAGAGACCCCTGACATGAGTGTAAAGCGCTTTGGGTGCACAGTAGTACATTGGAAAGCGCTATAAAAATGCATCATTCATTCATCTGACCACAGAACTAGGTGCCTTTTGAATTTCCAGTCATATCTAACAACTGAATATGCTGGAGTTTGTTTATGGATGAGCAAGGAGGATTTTTCTTTAAATCCCACCCCAACAACATGTGGAGATGTAGGGGTTTTTTTGATTTTTGATTTTTTTTAGGCTTTCTGACCCTAAGACTTCTGCGATTCTCCATCTGTGATTTATTTCATAATTTGATTTACCCCCCATTTTCAATTATTTTACTTCAATGGAAGGTTTTTTATTTTTGTGATTTTTTAAATAAAAGATCAAAACAATAAACAATGCCTATTTATTTTTTACAGCCATATTTGATAATATTTACCTGGGGTGCCAATAATTTGGATACACATATACAACAATTATATATATATAATTCTTGGTATATATATTTGAAATATTTTAGCAAATCTTTAGTAAATATAGTGTAAAATTATATTGGAGAGAGGTGGTGTGCACTGCATTACACTGTACAGCACCAGGACTAAATCCCCACTCAAGCGCACGGCACTGATGTCACCACCTGCCACCGGATAAGAATGGAATTCAAAAAGGGAGTTCATTTAAAGGTCTTTTAGAGGTCATTTTTCATATGACTGCACATGCGAATTTGATGTAGGTGCATTTGCCAATACTGTGGGATAAACGTTAGCCTTTTAAATTAGGATTTTAGCCAAGCTATTACTGATATAGGTTACGTTGAGACCGCTGTATGTGACATTATGTAATTTATTTAGATTATTTAATATTTATCTTTTATAGAGTATAACTGAGTAGTTTAGACATTTCTGCAGAAGACAATGAGAAGTTATATATCAGACACAGACACGTTATCGAACTGTACAAAAGGCAAAGACATCGCCCCAAAACATCCCAAAATGAAAGAAACACTACTAAAACAATACAGAAAAAAGGTAGTGAAGAGGGCTTAAAGTATCTTGAACCTTGAAGAAGTGGAGTATTTTAAAATAAGTAAAAAATGTAGAATACAATAGTAGATAAATGTTTCAAAGACAGTTTAGTTGGGGTATAATAAAAGCTCTTCTCAAGCAAAGTCTATATGATCAACAGAATTTATAATGCAGGAGATATTAAAGCCTCAAAATGTATTTGGACACTTAAGCCACATTTAAAACTTAAAAACTATCATTGTGGTGCATAGCAAAATGTCAAATAAAGCCATAAAGTAAATTTATGAAGCAAATGATTTCACAAAAATAGTACTCACACATGGCCAAGCTCATGAGCGATGGTGAAAGCAGTACTGAGTCCATTATCCTCATTAATACTGCAGCTTCTGTAGGGATCACAAACTGTACCCAGCTCAGCAAGACCTAAAAAATCACGAGAGACCACAAAACTAAAGGACTATAAATCATAGCTACTGCTGTAATTGCCATCATCGACATTGTCCTCATTGTCAGTGAGTAATTATTATGATAATAATCACACAAAGATTTACCTAAAGTGTCACACTTGTCCCGTGCTCGACAGATGTCTTGCCTAAAAAAAAGGACAAGGAATTACAAACTTTAGAAATACTTACCTATACTGTTTTATCTTACAGTACATGTGTCTATGCTGTCAGTTGCATTACACTTTCTGCCTTTGTGGCCTTGAAAAATATAACCCAAATTGAAAAGTTGTTCCACCATAAATAATTACTCAAGTAACTCATACAAGCAATGATTTTTTGGGCATTTTCTGCCCAAAGTTCAGTTAAATTGTGCCCACACCAAGTATAATGTTTCTGTGTTCTGAAATCATATACTATATAAGACACAAAACATCACACAACAACTTATGTATAGAAGTATACTTATATTCTACAACACAGATTAGCAATAAGACTAGGTAAAGAACAAATACAAAATCTAAACCCTCCCATAGAAATGTCTCTCACCGTGTGATTAGGATGGCAGTGTCATGATGTGATTGATGGTTGTCATCTGGGTGGTTCTGACTCTGCTGCCATATGCAGAAGTTTTTCAAAGTGGCTTGAGCATTGAAAGAGATAGTGGGACCATCCTGCAGAAGAATAGAGACAGATGATGCTGAAACATTTGAATACACGGAATACTTTTGAATACAGAAATAATTAGGGCTTGAATGCAGCCATTAATTAACACATTGCACAAGAAAAAAAAATCTTACCAGCTCATTCTTTATAATGACCATTTTCACAATAACAATGTTAATCAGGTTTCCAATGCTGTGATCCTTATAGATGGAGGAAACCTGAGTAAAAAAATACAGACAATTGAAATTCATTGAAATTCATTGACTGTTACTTAATAACAGGGGTCTCAAATTACCAGCCCAAGAGAGTTTCAACAGTTTGTACTTAGATCTGGCCAGTTATTGGCCTTTATTCGATAGTTCTTTGTGGTGAAGTGGACGAGCAAAAGACGTAGGTGGAGCGAGTGAAACCAGTGTGTGATTGAGAATGAGCGTCACCTGCGAAGCACACCGGTCTTGAGTCTTCTCATGAGGGAGCTCGGAGGCATATAAGGATTAGGCGCCGCCTGTGAGGGGCGATGGGGGTATGTGGCGAGAAATATGGGAGGAGTCCTCTTGAGTCCTCATAAGGGAGCTTGGAAGCATAAGGATGAGCGACACCAGTGAAGGACAAGAGAGGACCAGGCCTGGACTTTATGTTGTGTTTTTGTTTATTTTCGCCGGTTTCTACCTCCTTCTTTATTATGAACTTTGCTTCATCCTTATTATATTTTACAGTATACTGTCATTTTACTGTCATGTTATTAAGCCTCCAAATTGACTCCATCACCTCCGGGTGTAGTGTCCATTCCCTGGGCGTCAGCCCCTGCCACAACAGCTTGTCCTGGGACCATAGGAGGACTTAGTGTGCCAGTCTGCAATGAGACTACTTATGTGTTGTCTGTATGGTAGCCTGGGAGGAAGTACTTCAGTGCTAAAAAAACAGCCATCATCTCTCCACTTTATCTTTATGTGCCAAGAGAGATGATGCCCTCTCCACAGACCTTGAGTCAAGCAGCTCTCTCGGACCGTACCCTGACCTGTGAGGGAAGTGTCTGTCGTAAGTGTCATGCGATGATAATGGGCCGCCAGCACCGGTCCTTGGGACAGAATCTAAGGTCTGAAAGAATTGACTCGATACGACAGTACATTGTACTTATATTTTGATGTAAGTACATAGTAGTTAAGGCCACTTAATATAAAGTGGGACCAGTTGTCCTCTGAACCGGAGAAAGCATTCTCTTTTTGAGTTTAGTCTTAGCCCCATGGGCATTATATGGGAAAGGATAAAAGCTCAATGCCGAGCTGCCATCCCCTGCAACTGAGCTACTATTAGGAAGTAGACCCCACCGGTTAATCAACGCATAACACCATAACACCAATGCATATCACCGGCGGGGTGATAGCTAATTCTAAACCGAAAGTCAAATGTGCATGATGATGAGCTTCCATAGGAATTAATCGAAAATGTACCAGACACTTACCATGAATAATAGTGCGGCTGTGCACATTTTACTTTCAATTTAGAATTAGCACCAATTTTGGGGAGGGTTGCTTGAATGGAGGGTTCATTGGCCTATTATTCTTAATATTGCTATGGTAGGAAAGTGACTATCCCAGAAAGCCTAGCTAGTAATTATCAGTAATCAATGTAATTGATTACCCATATGCCCTGGAATCTCAAAGGAGCCAGAGCTGTATCCATGCACTTCGTGAAGATGCAGGGAGACAATGACAACCAAACGGAAGAACCAAATGACACTGGTAAGCTTCACCCCTGAATGTGAACCTCAGGAACTTCCTGTGTTGAGGAAGGATGGGAATATGAAATGATGCATCCTTCAAATCTATCATGACAAACCATTCCTCTGATCTGATTTGAGTCACAATAAAAGGAATCATCAACATTTTGAGCCTGTATCTCCTCAAAGTACATTTTTAACTGATTTAGATCTATGATGGGACGCAACCAATCGATCTCCGTTATAAAGTAGTGCTGAACATGTGACACTAACCTCGGCTGTTGAAAAAATATTTCTTGGCCATTGAGAACTAGTTTGTGCTGCCAGATCCTGCTGAGAATGCAGCCATTGCCAAGATCAAAATATAGGTCATCTAACCTCCCTGTGAGTTTCAACAAAAAAACATCTAAAGCATGCTGTGCATGCAACATACCTGATTTTATTTGTTTTATATTCACATTTATCAAGTCTGTCAGACACAGTCACTCTATGCTTATGATCTGTCACATAAACCTAAAGCATCAGACACAGACCCATTAAAGTAGAAGACTATCGATAACTGGACGGAACTTACTATGGACATCAGTGTGAGAATGTAGTGCTGAAGGTTGCTTCCATGATGTTCCACCATCTTGCTGTCTGCCACAACCATGACTTCAACAAAACGGGGGTAGGAGAGGAAACGCTTTGATCTCCAGTGTGGCTTGGAGTTACTGCTTTCATTAGCAGAGTTGTGCTTGTTTTCTGAAGAGGGGAAGGGGGCAGAGAAGAGTCTGGAATTAAGAGTCTCCAGGTCGGACAGCATGCTTGAGGGCGACTTTCTCTTCATTTTGTTCCTGTGTCTGCGGTGTGGCTCTAAATGTCCTGCAATGAAGGAGAACAATACAAACAATATATGTTAAATATTACTTTAATGTAGCGATTTAAAAACATTTATTATATAATCTGTTCTATACATAGGCAATGATGAATGAAGCCAGCCATGAGGGTTACAATACTATCACTATATCACAGGATGATGTCCAGTGATAAACAACAAGTGATTATGAATCCAAGGAGGCTTTATCATCATCTACATTAGATGATCTGATGGACAGTAAAAAATTGCGAGCCTCCATCAAAGGAATGTATAAAGCTCTTTTGAACTTGCTTTTCATCTTATGCTCCTGAAAATAATGCATCACGATTTCCACAAAAATAATAAGCAGCACAACTGTTTTCAATATTGCTAATAAAATGTTTCTTGAACCCCAAAATCAGCATATTGGAATGATTTCTGAAGGAACGTGACACTGAAGCTGAAAATGAAGCTGAAAATTCATGAAAAAACATTTTTTTTAAATAATTCACAATATTATTGTACAAATTACTGCATCCTTGTTGAGCATATTTCCGACACTTTTGAATGGAAGTTTTGAATGGAGGTTTTAATGTAAACCTGGCAACCTGGTAAAACTAAAAGTTAAATAAAGTCTATTCATTAATGGACATTCAAATCTTGGGTTGCATTAGATGCTTATAGAACTTAATATTGATGACAACATAAAAGAAATAAAAGGATAGTATTAATGTCCCTGAGCTTAAAATAGGACAATAATTCAACACAGCAATGACCTTCTACTAAACATCAATCAATAGGTATTGATTTTTTACAACAACAAAAATTGCTGCATGGGAAAAGTTGCTTTGCAAAAAAAGTGGGCTGGAAAATCAAAATGAATCGTATTTCTTTTACTAGAAAAAAATAATGCCACAACAAAAGTTTTCAATAAAAATCATACAATCTAAAATAAGTTCTCCTCTCAGCACTTTTAGGGGCCAAAAGTTTCTTTTATATAACACAATACCAAATATCAAAAAACAAATCTGCCATTGAGGGTTCTTAATACACACACTGTGTGCATTACTTTACAATGCAGCTCACCATGTGGCTTTTATGGTATTGTGCATCTTGCATTTCCTTATCTTCAGGCTACAGGAAGTGCAAGAGTCAACAGGATTTTGTTGCAGTAAACTAAGATTGGAATGATACCAAGAACTACCAGTGATTTTTCCTGTTCCACTGACTTCTTCTAAATTACATTTTAAAATAGAAATGCAAAGGATGCAAAAGGTACCATGAATAGCACTATGAGTATTGCCAGTGCTTTTTTCCCCAACATCATAAATGACTTGCGTCTCAGAGTCCAAGTCATTGAGTGTTTGTGAATGCAGGTCATTGAGTTCATTGTACCAAATCATTCTGATGACAGATTTTGACTCAGGCATGATCAAACCAGTATTTGCGATGCTTAACAATATAATTTATCCGCTAGTTAGTCTAGTTATCCAATCACATCCACTGTTGAGGCAAAGTCAAAGTGAGTTTTTTGTTCCGCATTTAGTTTGTAGTTTTTACATTTGGGATTTATGTGAATCTTGCTGTTTCCATTCAGCATTTTTAATGCAATATCAAATGGACATACAAACAGGTGGATGGAAACAGCTCATATACTGATAGCGTATCTGTTTCCATGGCTAATGAGGTTGTGCCACATTTATAAACATAGTCATATTTAGATTTACAAAATTAAAACTGGGTAAGTTAGTTATGAGTTAACATTTACCATTTTCATAGCATGCAAAAACAATATGGTAATATAATAATTGAATACTTCTTATTTTTAAAGGGTACCTATTATGCCCTTTGTCAAAGTTTTATTTTGGGGTCTACTAAAATAGGTTTTCATGCTTGAATTTAAAAATCTATATATAAATTTCCACATATTTTACATAACTGTTGCACCACCTCTCTTCCCAGTCTGTCATAACATTCTGTTTAGTTCCTGTTTCTATGAATCCCCTGTTCCAATATGTGGAATGTGCTCTGATTGGTCAGCCACGTTAAGAAGAAAAAGAGTTGTAGTACATTTGGGAGTCTGCTCAAGCTGTTCGATCCGTATATAACACAAATGTCAATAACGTCATAAAAGTAAGATGACAACATGAATGAATGAATGAATGAATGAATGAATGAATGAATGAATGAATGAATGAATGAATGAATGAATGAATGAATGAATGAATGAATGAATGAATGAATGAATGAATGCAGAATGTGGTTGATAAGAACATTCTGCAATTTTACAACAGTTCCCACACCAGCGATTTATAGATTATCCTAACAGAATATGCTAATCAATGACTTGAAGACAGTAACTCCACACCAGCTACATAAATTCATCAACTAGCCATTCAGAAATGCCTGTCTCCTTCTACATGTTGTCACTTCTTCTTGAGTCTCTCCATCATTTTCTGACTTTGATCATAAAAGGCTGAACAGTGTCTGACACTTTCAGTGCATGTCTGCGTGAGGTAATCGGAGGTGCTAACCATAGACGGAAAAAAAAAAGGATGTAGTGTCCGTGACGTCACCCATAGGATTCTGAAGAGCAGTTCTGAAGAGAGATGACCTGGCCGTTGCCATCTTGGCAGTGTGTCATTGCGCGTCACGCCCGGATAACAGAAAACGGGCAAAGAGGCGGGACGTGGGCGGAGCTGAGGTGACGCAATGACTGACAGACAGCAGACAAACGGCTATCCACCTGTCACTCAAAATGTCCACGCCCTTAATTAGGCAGATCTGTAAGGCCTTATATAATGTAAATGAACGAGTTATAAAAAAATCACTCCTCTCACATTTGTCATGAAAGGCAAAATTAGCCGTATAGACCAAAACCACAATTTGTACCAGGCTGAAAACATGTTTGTTTTTTTCTACTGTAAAGTTGAGCATTTTAACATGGGGCCCAATGAGTTTCTGCTCACTTCTGGAGCCTGTCCCTAGTGGCCAGTCGATGAGTTTAAGTTACTTCCGTATTGGCTTCAACCATAGACAGTAAAAGAAATGGACGGAGCGATCCCATTGCCTTCTACGGCGTTAAGTGATGTCAGTATAGGAGCACTCACTTCCTGATGGCTGAGCGAACTGCGCAGGCTCAGACTGAGCTTGACGACGTTGATGTGACGTGAGCCTCCTGTCTGACAGCTGTAGGTCTTCTAGTAGTTGTGGAAAGGGAAAGCTGAATCACGTTGTTTAAATATTTTCTCCCGTTGCTTTTGGCTCACTATGGGCTTCTCCCCATTCTTCCCCCTTGACTTTTTCAGACTTTATGTCTCCACGTCCCCCCGACTGTCTCATAGACAGTAAAAGATTACCTGTGAGCGTCTCCTCAGGTCTATACGGTAATTTCTCAACTGTGCGACAGAGTCGCGTTGGTTATGACGCAATAGTTAGCCTATTTTTACAAAAACAGCTTCTACGGGGCGATAGTGTAAGATACAAGGTAACGGAGCCTTTTATGCATTGTCGTGTTTCTTTAGAAATAAACAATGGACAAATGGAGTCTTTAAACGTCTCAGATGTAAAGTTATTCACTGTCAAAGTGACTCAAAAATGAATGGGAGTCAATGGGATGCTAACAGCAGGTGATGGCTTGGTTAGCAATGGCAGCCCCTAGGGGTGGAACGCTTTCCGAGCGCTAGATTACCCCCTTGGCTTCAACAGAAATTGGGGGCTCTTCTAGAAAGGGGGCCGGACCAGCAGCTAATTTGCATTTAAAGAGACCACCCTCAAAAAGTGACAATTTAAAAAAATAAAAAAAAGATCTGTGGGGTATTTTGAGCTACAACTTCGTATACACACTCTGAGGACATCGTATACTTATTTTACATCTTGTAAAAAGGGGCATTATATGACCCCTTTAAATAAGGAATATAGTAATGTGTACATTAGCGAAACAAAACTCAAGACTACTATCGAGGCATTTCAGCGAGGTCAGAAACAGTGCTTTACTGATACTGAGAAATTCCACTCCCTTTTGAATGGAATTTCTGCTTTGTTTCATGCTCAAACAACAACATTACACACTAAAGAAAGTTGAAAATGTAAAAGAGCATAAAGGCCTCTGTAATGCAAGATCCAGTACAGCATCTAATGATGCATTTCTGTTATTGTGACTAATACCATCATTGGTTTGCTTTAATGTTTAAAATAGATCTAATGTTTGTCATCTCAAAACTTTCCCAGTCAAAATGTAAGACCTGGGTGTCTTCCTGCTTACCTGAAGTTTCACATGCAGTCAGATCATCTGCACTCTTTTTTGAGGCATCTTTTCTATACACGACATGAGGTTTGATGTGTTCTTCTTCATAATGTTCACTATTGTAGCTGTGAAGGGGCTCCACAAAAAACTCCCCTTCTGGTGACCTGAAAGTGCCAAGCTAAAACAAACAACAACAATGTTTAAATTGGTCCATGGCCAGTGAAATCTATACACACATTCTGTGTGTGACTGTAAATTGCCCTTAAAACTTCCCCCTAAGATTTTATTTACGTACAAATCCTAAGTGGCTGATGAAGTGATAAAGTAAACATACATTGCATGCATATCAGCGTACTGGCCTCTGGGGGGTAATGAATGCAGAATGTGCATGATAACTATCACTCTATCAGAACATTCTGCTACACTTACAAAGTATAATTTTTTAAAAGGTGACTTTACTAATAGATATCTAATAGGTAACGCCAGCAAGAAGCACATTGGTAAATGTTCCCATTATTTTTAGAATAAACATAATTTTAGATAAATTGTTTGAGAATGAAGGCATACAAACTGTCCATCACAAACAAGCTTGACTTAATTTACTAAAAATATTGTAAGAAAACCTGTGAAATAAATTTTTATGACATTAAATTACCATATAATACACATTTTTTTGCTACAGAAACTTTAAACTAATGGTTGTGGTTATCTAGACAGGTAACCCGACCATCATATGTGCAAACCCTGAAGGAGCCATACATGAATGATATGTTGTTTTAGATGTGTGACAGTTACTCCAAAATGTACGTTGAAATAAATTTGGAACTATGACGTACCGGGTGTAGAACCCAGACTCTCTCATTGGAGGAGGAATACGAACTTCCTGTTCATGCTGCTGAGCTTGCTACCATAGCCATAGATAACACCTTTTTAGTCAAGAAAGAGCTGGATTCTGTCCCCCTTTTCTACTGTACACAGGACCCATTGAGACACATTTGGCAGAAGTTTTCATGCTTCTTATCCTGAGGGCTCTGTGGAGGAGAGGCTTGAGTGCAGTGCTAACTTGCTAACTCTGCTTTGTTCCGGGTATCCTTTAGTTTCCATGGTATGGCGTTATTCATCACTTGGTGCCGTTGCACCTTTTATTAATAAGTCTGCTAACATCAGACTAATTGAAATTAATTTATGGACACAGTTCCTTCTATTTCACTGAAAGTCTACAGCTCTCATGATAGCATGTCTCAAAACATTGGATTTATTTAGATAATTTCTTTTTTCTGACAATGTTTTATGAAATCTAGTCGGGATTGGGGGTTTGTTGGGGAGACATAAGCCCCTTTCACACTGCGATTCCGGCAAATACACGGATACTGCGACCTGGCATTTGTTCCCGGGCCGCTAGATTTGGTCCATTCTCACTGCCAGCGAAATACCGTAATATGTGTGCTTTCACACACAACAAGCAACGGTCCCGGATCGAGTTGACACGTGACATCCGGATGTGACGTATAATGGCGAGCGATCTCAGCTTCAGCACGGATAGTAAGGAGCTCCGTGGTCTCAACTTGTGTCCAGTTTGCGCACATTTCTGCTTTCTGCTTTTGCGCACATATTGCAGGTCCGACGTGCAGTGTGAAAGTGGCCTAACTAAGTTTATGTGGGTTTTTGTGTCCTCCATCGATACTCAGTTGTTAAAGTGATTTGTGAACATTCATTCTTTTAACGTTTAAATTTGTAATCCTTTCAATAATAATTTAAATAATAAAATCAATATTAGCAGGTAAATGCAACTAGCCCGACAAGCCAGACCCACATCAAGATGTTGGGTCTGGGAACTCACCATTGACAGGGCTCAATCAACCGGTAAATAAACGGTTGTCTTTCAAACTTCCTCTGCACGCAACTGGATAGCACTACAACCAACCAGAGCAACGTGAAGCGGAGCTAGTTGATAATTAAACTTTCGCTGTATCCGGTCGGCCAAACTCTGAACACATCTTCCCTTATTAAGAATAATATCAGTGCCGTTCTTTGTTTTTTTCTCAAATAAAAGCTTGATTCGAAGTCTTCCAAAGTCACGGCCAAAGCCAGCTCGCCAGCTTCTTTGTTTACAAGTATGCCAATCCCGCCCACCGACTCTATACACGATGTGATTGGCCTGATCAGAGTTTGGTTTTTCCACCTCAGAAGTCTATTGAGAGTTCCCCCCCCCCCCTCCCATTTGTTTTGGAGTGCTCTTAATAATGTGAAATTACTGTTAATATTATTATTCTCTGTTTGCAGCAACATAAGATCAGTGAAATCACAAATGCTCCTGAACTGAGACAACTGCCAACTTTCAGTTTTCATTAAGCATGCTAAAACATATCAGCTGATAGATGTAAATTAATCTCAGTATTATCACATGTAATGGTTCTTAAATAACTAAATAATGGCTGTATTAACACATGAAATTAATAAAAAAAATTGCCTTTTTTTGAAACGTTTTAGACTTAGAGCATGCAATGCTGGTATGTAGCCTTAGGGACCACGTGAGGACGAAAGAACCGCGGGATGCATTTTTAAAAACAGGTTCTTTGAAGAAGAAAAACGATTCGAAAGAGCCTATTCGAATAGCAGCTCCCACGACTGCTTTTGATCTGTGAGAGACAGTTACAGTTAAATGAAGCGAACTTACGTTCACATCAGCAGATGACATCTGAGTCCCATTTATGAACTGCCGTTGACGTCAGCACACTACTGCTGCTTATATGCCACTGATGAGTGTGCGTCACCCAGCTCATTTACAGTGCAGTTTTGTACGATCGATGATCTATCAAATTTGAGCCTCAAAACTGGTGCGCATATTCCGACCAACTTTCACAACATTTCTAATCAAGGTTGTGAGTTATTATGTAGCCTAATCACATAAAAACACAAGTAGTAATATGAAAATGTGCAAAGTTTATAAATGCTTAGGCTACTACGAATTGAATTGCATAAATGAGCCTAGGATAAAGATAATCGTTATTATCCATATGGAAATAATGTATAAGCTTCATCTTTTAAACTCACCAAACCGGAGCAGAGGCTGATTGCTGCAGTATGCTCCTGCCCAGCGTTCACATGTCCTTTATAAAAGCAGTGCTGATACTCCGTGTCTTCCTCCCCTTCTTCTGAATTACGACCTTCACTGGATGCTCCGAGTATCGTGACAGTGTAAACTGGCGCAATAAATCCCGACTCTAGCGTAAGGTTAAGGTAATAGTCCTGGCCAAAGGCAGATATTTGATAATAGACGTGCGGAGAGGTCCAATGATGGGATATGTTGCCGGTTATTGGGTCGGTACTCCGCTTTCTCCTCTTGAAGTGCACGCCCGTTGGCAATTTGTCACCGGCTTCGTTGACTCTGGCAGGAGTTACAATCTCATACGCGCCAAACTGCTGTAATTTTGCTGTATGGACGAGAACAGAGATTTAATAGCAAAACTCAGTTCTCATTGTATGAATGCCATGTGCTGTGTAATAGGCTACAACATTTTGTAAAAGTTTATCAGCGAGGTCTAAATGAGCGGAAATTACGCATTTGCTAACAGGTAAACTGAAATGTAACAGGGTTGACAATTTTACAGTTTCATTTAGGCCGAACAGATAGTAAAACAAATTGAAATAAAAATTAAAGTCGATCTTTATATATCTGTTTTTTTGTTGTTGTTGTTATCATTATGGTAACAGAGTTGACATTAGATGATCCTCCATAGCCTATAAAAAGTGATAAAAAGAAGGTAGGCTACTTTTGCACACTTGTTCTTCAAGAGTTGACTTGAAAAATATTAGAATCGGGTTTATTTTTTGTTTATTTGTTACTCAAAATAGAGAAAAGTCAATATTACTATAAAAATCTGCTTGTTAGTTAACAATAATTATGGTAACAGGGTTGACATCGTACAATCGTTCCATACTGGTAAACATAAAAAGGGATGCAAAGAGGGTATTTTTCATACTTTTGTTTCTGAAAAAAATAAGAAATTGCAAAATAATGAATTATGGTAGGCTAGTGTTGATGCACAACCTAACAAAACTTTAAGTCTTCTTTAATAATATATCGCCTTATCTTAGGCTATCTTATATAACCTAGGCTATGCAAAAAATGAAATGTCATGAAAATATTTGCTAATAGTTGCCTTATTCTACAGACTCCAAAAGATGATTCATGCGTCAGTCAGTTGACGTTTCAAACTATTACTTGGAGTCTCTTCAGACTGCCTGCTATGAGCTCTGAAGCAATTGCAGCAAGGAAAGTCATTCATTCTCCGCGCCTCAAGGCGCTGAGTTGAATGAGAGTAAAAGTTGATGAAAACAGCTCTTACCGTTCTCTAAATCTCGCGGTCTCCCTGTTGAAGTTAGTGCATTCATGAAACCAGAGAGTAATACAAAAAAACTTAGTCCCCAGAAGAACAAAAACATGATTGTCCACGTTAAGAAAAATGAATGCAAGCAAGCCCGAATACAGTATTCCGCTGTCCCTTGAAGCCGCGTTCAGCCGGGCTTTCTGCCGTACGGTGTCCACATTCAAAGGGTTCCTCCTCTACTTTACAGAACTGACTTCCATGTCGCTAACAAGCGCTCGGTCGGAGCTCTTGGTTTGCATGCATAATACCAGAAAGGGGGTCGATGCAACTGTGGTGGTCTTCAGTTTGCTGATTACTTTAGCCGAGACTTGGGCGTACTACTCTAAGAGACACCCCTCTCTCAGAAAGCCACTCCTGCCATATGTGTCGCTAATGTAGCGTGCAGACTAAACTTTATTTCAAAATAACTAAACATATTACTCATAATGTTCATCCACACGTGCTTTATGTTCTTGTTCCAACTTTAGATTGTACAGTTGCATTATGTATAGTCAGTTAGATAAGCACACCGTTGCTTATTAGTTAAGTTAGCTCGTATAAGTCTAATTAAAGTCTAATTAAAGTTCACCTTAATATAAACAGGTTAAACAAAATAAGTTACTTTTATAGAGTAAGGAGCATTGCAAATGTGAACCCCTGCCCTGACCTTAAACAGTCTTGAATAGAATATGACATGGTGAAGTCCACTGAGGTTTCCCAACCCCTTTTATTTGTTAATTTCCCTCTTAATCTGTTTTTAAGCATATATGTCTGTCCCAATACCTACCAGAAATGTGCATTTTATATGGATTTACTGGCATTTATATGACTTACAAGTGTTTTCAGTGGCCAGTGCTGATATAGTGATTAGCAGAGTGTGATTATAAGACTTTAATATAATGCTGATATGTGTGATATTATAACAGTAATTGAGATGCATCCCTCTGTTCTCTTAAATATCAATAATTAATGTTTCTGTGCACTAATTAGGCAACAATCTAAGAATGCTTTGATGCGCTGATTTTTACATCACTGCACGTGCACTATGAACATCTTGGGTCAATACGCGTTGCTCCTTACAGCCACAAACTCTTACAGTTGGTAATTGTCTATTTAAAGTTACAGTATCTTCTCTGAAGTGACTATAAATCTGCCAGTTCATGGGATTCATTGGCTTATAGATTTGGACAAAGCAGAGTACAAAAGGTTTTCCATTACAGCTATGTTTTAGGTTTAGATGAAAGGAGTTAGAGATTCTATCTACACTGTAGGATTTCCTGGAGTGAATGTGGATTTTACTGTGCCCCAGCTGTAGGGCTCCTCAATGGAAAGTATGAATGAGAGAGAGAGAGGCTGACTGTAGCGTGTTGGACTTGTGATCGTGTATCAAGGGTGACCTCAAGTCAGTGTAAACTTCACTTCCTCTTGGCTTTGATGAGATGATAAGAACTAGAAAGCTTGAATGGATGCTGTTGGCTTGAGTGTTCAAAGAAGGGTCAAGATGAGACACTGAATATCCCTGAACCACCATGCTGAAGTTTACCTCACCATCAACTGGCAATCAAATATAATGTCTAAATTCCCAGGTTCTGGATTGCTCTTTTCTTCATCTTGCGGTTCAGGCAGAGTCTTGTGTATTCTGATTAGAAAGATAGGACTGAGAGAAATGTTTGAGTTATGATCTTTGAAGTCGGATTGCTATTGGATGCAACACACAAGAACACATTTAGATTTTTAGAATGCTGCATAAATTTGCAAATCAGCTGTCATTTAGACATGTACGGCCTATTTCCTCTTCAGAGTAAAAACTGATAAAGGTTGTGACAGTTTAAAATAAGAAATTAAGTCACATTTATATAAAGTCACATTTAAACAAATTGGCAGTCCTGAGAAATAAAGTCACACTGTTTGATAAACAAATTCGAAATTAAGAGATATAAAGTCACACATATAAGAAACAAAGTGGCAATTACATTAAACACAGTCGCAATGTAAGATTTAAAGTCAAAATCGCAAGTTCGCAATTGCAAGACAGTGACACTTGATAAGCAAAGTGGAAATTACAAGAAATGTGAGATATAGTCCCAGTTATGAGAAACAAAGTCACTTTGCGAGAAATAGTCATAACTGCGTGAAACATATTCAATTTTGAGATATTGTGAGATATAATTACATTATGAAATATAAACATTTACATGTATTAATTTATCAGGCATTTTATCACAATCATTTAAAACTCAGAATCCAGAAACAGGCTTCCATAGTAATGTCTTGCTAAGTATTTTATGTTGAACTCAAACTAAATTATTTTTAGGCCATACCCTCCTGCTACAGTGGCCTCTGGATTGTGTTCTCAGAATAAATTCCCACAATACTGCATTACAAAAAGCTTTCTTGAGAACTATCTCAAAATAGAAAATAGGAGCTGATTTTAGGTGTAGAAATTAACTAGATATTCATTTAGTCCTTAGAATTGAAGAGTGTTGTATTACCTTGGGAAAACTTGTGTTTTTTGTCTTAATAAACTTTTAAATATCAAATGCATATTGCCAGGTCAGAGTGCTGACGGTGCTAAACTGAACATGGACACTTTCCAAGATCTAAAGCAGCTGCTTGGGGTCTTTTCCAAATCCAGACACTTTCCACATTTTATACTGCTCCATGGAATTGGAGCACTACAGATTCAGTAAAGCAGGGATCCATCAATATGTGCAAACAGAGATAGACTGATTAAACTGGCTAAGGTTATAAAGACCTTCTCCATGCCACCTTAATAACAAAGCACATCTGTGTTCCTAAAACTTGCTCTGCTCTTCCAAAAGTAATTTGTTTAGACTTTTAGACATTTTCTTTTGACTTAGAATGGCTGCACTAAATCATTCTCATTGTGTAACGTATGAGAGAGCTTTTTACATATGGTATCACTGCTGTGACACTGACCATGCCGAGTACTTGGAAAAACGTGTCGGATTGGGCATCCAGATGGAGTCAGACAAACTTTGATTAATATGAAATGTGACAGATGGTTTAAGAAAAGTGGTTATATTGTTGATCTGAGCCTTCATGACATTGCATTACGACTGCCTGACCCATCTCCTCACATATCTTCTCGTGTCAAACATAAAGACAACATGGTGACCTAATCACTCTCAGCTGTGAGAGAAATTGAAAAAGATAACTCAATGCCCAAACTGCTTAAGCCTCCACACTGATACAAAGCAGCTGGACAGAAAGAGGGAGAAGGGAGGGGAGCAAATGAATGAGAAGGACCCACAGCATAATCATTTGTTATGCAGGCAAACATTTTTTTTAAGCTACACCTTGTGTTTTATGTTCTTTGCACTAAACATTTAGTCCCATGATCAAGGCTGACAAATGCAGAGAGTCATTGATAAGGAGATATTTAATGACATAATGCTTATGATTATACCTGACTGCTTTGTGGGTTATTATAACATTCTGGATGCAATAATCCTTATAAAATATCAGTGCAGCTCTTCATTTATTATTATTACATTTATTGGCATTAATGCAAATAAACTGAAACCACTTCTTAATAAAATTTTCTGGGTTTAAAATAAGTGAAGTTTAATTGACAGTATGTGTGGCATAATCATGATTATGACAAAAAAATAGTTTCTACTGGTCCCTCATTTCCAGGTTACAGTGAGGCAAATAAAAGTAACTTTTTGGATCGAAAAGCACGTGAAACACTTATAAACCATAATACACTTTTTCACAGAAGAATTACAGTAGTTCTTGTCACTTTTTTAATGGTTGGTTTAGGGTTTTAGCCAGTACATTGTTAACTAAACATAGGGTTGGGAACTAACTGTTAGTTCACCCAAAAATTAAATTTATGTCATTAATGACTCACCCTAATGTCGTTCCACACCCGTAAGACCTCCGTACATCTTCAGACACAGTTTAAGATATTTTAGGTCAACAGTGTATCTGTATATGCACACTATACTGTGCATGTCCAGAAAGGGAATAAAATCAATATGCTGATTGACTATTTTAATTTTTATTTGAGGTTTGAAAACAAATGCTGAAGAGAAGACAATGCTGAATAAAGTCAAAGTTTTTGTTATTTTTGGACCAAAATGTATTTTCGATACTTCAAGAGATTCTAATTAACTAACTGATGTCACATATGGACTACTTTGATGATATTTTTATTCCCTTTCTGGACATGGACAGTATAGTGTGCATACACTTGGATACGCTCTCTGACTAAATATAAAATATCTTAAACTGTGTTCTGAAGATGAACGGAGGTCTTACGGGTGCGGAACAACATTAGGGTGATTAAATAATGACATAATTTTTTGGGTGAACTATCCTTTTAAAAAGGCAGTGAACCAAAGACGTTACAAACTACCTTGTAACCAATCACGAGGGTGGTGGGCTTATCATATGGTGTAATATTCTTTAATTAGAAAAAGAAAACAAGAAGGAAGTCAAAATAATGTTTTGTTGTAATCAGCATTATGCCACAAGTGCTGTCAGTAAAGCTTATCTTGTATTGAATATTCCTTTAATCATAGTTTATGAGAAGCCAATCAGATTTCATCTGCCCATTTTTTACACACAGGAAAACTCTTTCTCTAAACTGTAAATCTTTACATCAAAGCCATGTGCCTGTATAGGAGCAGGAACCACGGGGCAATATGCGTGGCCTCTCCAGATGCAGTAGCCTGGCCTTTTGTCATATCATATATAGCTTCGAATTCTGGGTCACAAACTCCATTCTCTGGTTGTCATTGGGATGAGAATGGCCAGGCCAGAGCCCCGCTGGCAGGAGCTTGGAGACCTGGGAATGACTGTGACTTCAGCCCCTCAGCGTCTGACAGGATCGCAGCGGTGCGCTCTGGGGCCCCCGCTGGAGAAAAACGGCAGCCCAAATTACCTCTACGCTCCTGTGTGACTGTGGGCATTCACTGAAAAGAGGGGGCTCCACCCCCCCCCCCCCCCCTTCAGTGGGGGGTGCTGCTAGTGGGAGCCATGCTGAGAGAAATCCTCTATATTTATTACAAAAACTGCACATTTCAGAATACAGTCAGATGGATAACCTGGCTGAGTCTCGAGACATCAATGATGATAATCATGAGCCTTCATCCTTCATTATTTACAAACAGCATAAATTGTAAGTTGGCTGTCTGAATATTACACATTAGTCATCTTTTGTGAAATCGTGCAGCTCAGTGCTTCTAATCACTGTGATTGACAGCTTTTCAGTCCCAAACATCTGAAGCTGTTGTTGCATGTCAGATGATCCAACCATTATAGACAAAAAGTTTGAATATCTTGAGGGGAACGTAATTTATAATTGCAATCCGGTAGAGCTCCTGGCACTATATGAGAAAACTTGCCTCATTAGTCAAGATCTCAATGCAAATGGGTTTGAAACCACAACAGAAACTATTGCTTTCACCTTTAAGCCTATCCTATTTCTCAGGGGAAAACGAAAAAAAAAAAATCATTCAAGAGAAATAAATAAACCAAAACTGTCAAAACATTAGCCACCTCACCCATTTTTCAGACAAGATATCTTAGGACATTTTGAGAAGGTTGCTGCAACATTTCAGCCAAATCAAAAAGCTGTTCAGGTGCAAGATTATTGCACACTGCAAAGTTTAAATTCTGCTATTTTTGGGAAAAAAAGAAGCACCAAGAAGTTAATACAAATGCAGAAGCAGAAGATCGGCATAGATCCTCTCTTGCTCTCTTTACCAGCAGTAATGACATTCTGGCCAGAGATTGTATTTTGTGTATGTCTCAGTTGTGAACTGAATGGCTGGAGAAGTACAGGAAATATCATATGACAACAGACTGAAATTCCTATACTTGTATACCCTGAAACTCTCATTCCTCAGGAAAAGGCAAGCAAAGCACAGTACTTTATTAAACTGCAATCCTTCTTTGAGGCCAAAAACATTATATGAAACTCAAAATAACCTGTTTTTATAGTGTAAGCTTTGTCAGGTATAAAAGGAATGCTGCTCTGATTATTAGAAAAAAGTGGGAGGATGTTGTGCCCCAAAATTACTATTAGTATACTAAACTACTATGAATCATACGCATTTCAGAGTCTCACTGGTAAACGATGAGAGACTAGAGATTAAATATCACAATCACAAAGTCTTGCGAATAAGTGCATGACTTAGCGTGCTTATGAATGCTGAGTTTCAGAAAGAGTGATCCATGAAGTTCACATGTCAAAGGTCCACGTCCTGTGAGAGTAAGCATTAGTCAAAGGTTTAGAGGCAGGTTACTAACACTGTTGTATCAGCTACTACAAAAATAGTCCTGTTCGTACTGAAAGGGTCACAATTATAAAGCACCATCATTGAACGGAACCATTGTGAGCACCATTCCCGGCTAATTTCTCAGCACAATTAACTAACCATGCTCAACAGGTGGAAAGCTATTGTTTTCATAAATCAACATAAATCAAAACTTCATTGTCAGAGTGCATTAGTGCCCACCCACTTTTTCAGCAGCCTTGGTTCCAGAAGTATTTTTTCCATTCGTTTGTCCCATAGGGATTTTATAAAAAAGCCTTTGCTGAGGCATTATAATCCATGAACCAAGCCAACCAGCAATGAGGTGAATCCCAAAAGTAAAAACTTTTACCTGAAGCAAAAAATGATTTGAAAATTTATGAAATTAAAGAAAAGACTGACATTAGTGACAGAAAGAACTATGATCCCATTAATCATTGCACAACAATGGAACAATAGAAACAATATATTTTAAATCTATATATACAAATACAATGGGGCAAAAAAGTATTAGTCAGCCACCAATTGTGCAAGCTCTCCCACTTAAAAAGATGAGAGAGGCCTGCAATTTTCATCATAGGTACACTTCAACTATGAGAGACAGAATGAGAAAAAAAATCTAGAAAATCACATTGTCATTCCTCTATTCAGATCTCCTCTAGAGCAATGATGTTTTGGGGCTGTTGCTGGGATTTTCAACTCTCTCCAAAGATTTTCTATGGGGTTGAGATATGGAGACTGGCTAGGCCACTACAGGAACCTTGAAATGATTCTTACAAAGCCATTCCTTCGTTGCAGCATGGTGTGTTTGGGATCATTGTCATGCTGAAAGACCCAGCCATGTTTCATCTTCAATGCCCTTGCTGATGGAAGGAGGTTTTTACTCAAAATCTCACGATTCATGGCCCCATTCATTCTTTCCTTTACACGGATCAGTCTACCTGGTTCCTTTGCAGAAAAACAGCCCTAAAGCATGATGTTTCCACCCCATACTTCACAGTAGGTATTGTGTTCTTTGGATGCAACTCAGCATTCTTTCTCCTCCAAACATGACAAGTTGAGTTTTTACCAAAATTTAAATTTGGGTTTCATCTGACCATTTGACATTCCCCCAATCCTCTTCTAGATCATCCAAATTCTCTCTAGCAAACTTCAGACGAGCCTGGACATGTACTGGCTTTAGCAGGGGGACACGTCTGGCACTGCAGGATTTGAGTCTGTGGCGACATAGTGTGTTACTGATGGTAGAATTTGTTACTGGTCCCAGCTCTCTGCAGGTCATTCACTACATCCCCCTGTGTGGTTCTGGGATTTTTGTTCTCGATTCTTGTGATCATTTTGACCCCACGGGGTGTGAGATCTAGTGTGGAGCCCTAGATCGAGGGAGATTATCAGTGGTCTTATATGTCTACCATTTTCTAATAATTGTTCCCACAGTTGATTTCTTCACACCAAGCTTCTTGGTTTCAAGCTTTCAAGGTCTTCCCAGCCTGGTGCAGGTCTACAATTTTGTTTCTAGTGTCTTTTGACAGCTCTTTGGTTTTGGCCATAGTGGAGTTTGAAGTCTGTTGAGACTGTTTGAGGTTGTGGACAGGTGTCTTAACAGTTTCCATTAATACAGGTAACAAGTGGAGGACAGAGGAGCTTCTTAAAGAAGACCTCATAATACTTTTTTGGCCTACTGTATTTAAGTATTTTGAAGGTATAGCGGACTAACTCAATTACATCATTTGCGATACTTCATTTAAGTGGGCATTCCCTGCAAGTACTTTTGGCATGATTTGCTTGCTACAACTATCTGATTGGTGGAATTTTCTGTAAAGAATCATGGGTAAGGTCTGTCAGAGATATAAGTAATTGTTAAAATAAACAATGAATCTTTAGAGTGGCATGCCGTACGTCGCTTATACTCTTGCATCACTGAGGTAACGCAAGGTTGCTCATAGGAAAAAGAAACTACATTTTACAGTCCACCAGCACTGATACCTTTGCATCATCTAACTTTTCTATATATTTGTATTTCAGACAGACTAATATATGCAATAGTGGTAAAGAATTTCATTGGCTCAATCTTCACATTGTTATGCCAGAAGGTGGCAACAAGTGACTGTTCTCTCGGAGTGAGTCATTGAATTACTAATTTAGCCAATTCATTCAAGCACACTGACTCATCCAAGAGTCGGTGCGTCCCAATTCACATACTATCCATCCACTTTTAGGCAAAGTACTCACAGTTGTCTACTACAAATGGCAATAATTTAAATTTCTTCAACTACCTGTATATCACAGACTTTGTGAGATGATAACAAATACAAATTGGTCCAATATTACAACCTACCTCGCCACTGTCGCCCATTGTTTAAGTATCTGTAATAGCAATTTTTTTTATTGTTTTTTTTTATTGTCTTACCTCGAAATAGATTTTCTGCTGTAGCTTCAGGAGATATAGCAACACAGACTGGAAAACCTCCATGTGGGATCGTAAAGGAAGCCAGAGGAAACTGAAACTGTCATATGACTCCCATTTTATCCATGATTTCTGGAATTGGTAGTGTTACAACTCTACCTGTGTTACCCGGTCTCCTCTTATTATAGTAATAACAGTAAATTCTGCATAATTACAAGTAACTACTAAACATAACTCTATAGTAAGTACTTGTAAATCATTAAAGGGTTACTTCAGCGATTAGCATATGGCTTTGTATCAGTAGAAACCCTGGAGTATATTCAAATGATTGTGCTTTCCCCCCTCATATCCCCCTGAGACAAGAGATTTATGCATTTTATTTCTGGAAAAATTCCTCCTATGATGGAAATTGACAATATTTGCATCATAGGAGGAATGTTTGGAATAAGGCTAAAGACTACAGACAGCAGAGGGAGCCATTTACGCATGTTTTGAGCCCGCGCATGGGGGATTGAGATCACACTCAGAGCTCAGCTCGCAGCTGCAGGCACTCATTTAAACGGAGCTATGGTAAGCAATGTAAGTCTTTTAACTTCTCAAATTAATTTCTATGAAAGTTAAGCTTGCAACGGCATGAACTGAAACGCGCCAGACTGAACTAGCGTTATGAATGTATGCCACGAGTGTAGTCGCGATTACCTCAGCTCTCATCACTCCTGCAGTTAGTTCTCAGTGCGGTGATACTCGCGCGGTGACTCACTCATTATATTGAACAGTCATGTTCAGTTTTGAATTGTAGTGTCTTCTCCAACTCAGTCACAGTAAACAAGTTGGTGGCTTTGGGAATGGCCTCACAGGGCAGCAAAGCATTCTGGGAATTGTAGTCTTTCATCCCCATGAGTCAAAATACATTTTCTGTCTTTTCTCAGTCTAGAAGGCACCAAATTCAAAAATAATTTCACATTTCTACTACATTGATTACCCCGTTTAAATACAGATTCATCTTCCCGGCGCTGAAGTACCCCTTTAATATTGCTCCGTACTTATCTGAGTAAGTACAATGTAACTACGGCACCTTAAAATAAAGTGTAACTGTTAATACTGCTTGACTTTGTTTGATATTTTGCTATTTTAGCTACTTTTGTTCAGGGAAATATTGTGTCTAAAATGTTACGTTTACTTTATAACTCTTAATAGAGTAACAGAGTGTGTCCATTAAGACTACTAAATCTCTGAAAAAAATGAAGAGACCACTTAAAATTGATTTCTCATTGATTTCTCAATGTTAAGTGGTCTCTCATTTTTCCCCCCAAGCTGTACAGTATATCCCAATATAGCAAACATGCTTTAATTTCAAGACAAAGGAATTTTACCCCCATCCAATTGTTTGGTATAGTCATCGCCCAACAAAGAGCAAAGTTTAGGCATGTTGCATTCACGTGGTTATGTACCTATTCATTATTTAACTGTGTATGGCCTGAAGAAATTGTTTAGGACAGGTAATTATCAACAATAAGGCGAAGGAGAAATTCCACAAATAATGCCGTTCTAATGAGGCTTTGAAACTTGGCAGGAAATCAAAGTGCAAATAGTTCTTACCCCATAATTTAGATGACCCACCTAGTTCAATAATAGTTCCTTAATAAATTCAGGTTTGCTGCTCATACTATTTGCTGCAATTCATAGAAGAAGAAAAAAAAACCTTAAATTAAAGGCAGATTCTCTATTGCAGCACACCACATAGTCAGTCTATAAGACATCATATAAGCCTTCAATTTTATTTCAGCTTTATTTTAACTATTTTACAAGGGTACACTGGTGTTTCCCCTTTGTAGTTTGCACACCAAATGCTATGCCAAATCCCTTCTGGGCTTGCGGTTTCCTGCGACTATCCATCTGAACAAGCTCTGCGATGGACTCCAAAGGAAAACAAAGATGAACTGATGTAAATTTGAGCTGCAAAGATACGTTTTATCTCCCAGGGACGTTTTATTTGATTGGGCTGCACATGAGCCGTTGTGCATAGTATCTAATCACATGCAATGCAATCATGTTTTAGTCTTTCTGAAGTCACGGACAGAAAACTGTCACTTTGAGTCTTTAGAGAGGTAAAACATTGCATACGAAAATCTCAACTACCCTAATGACCTACTTATCTCTGTTAGAAGGAGGGGACCAAAAATGAGAGGAGCGGTGAGCTCAACGGAAGCTACTGCTGATAAAACATGAAAAAGGAAATGTTCTGTTTTATTACTTGCTGCTATCAAATCTGCACAAAGGAAGTTGTAGGATCTCATGGTCACCAAGAGTAGTCTTGCTTGCTGTCTCTCACTTCAGTTTTAGCGACATGACCTGGAAAAAAAGTGATTGAAAGATGCCAGTTATGAAACATACCACATAAAATAAAATGAACCAAAGCATATTCGGACCACCCTTGTTTCAATAACTCTTTCCACTAGATGTTGGATAAGCACTGATGTTCACTCAGGTACTGATGTTGGATGATCTGGCTTGTGTTCAACATTTCAGTTCACCCTAAAGGTGTTCAGTGGGGTTCAAGTGTAGGGAGGCCAGTCAAGGTCTTCCACGTCAACCACTCAAAATATCCCATTCCCATCTAAAAAAAAGTTGTCTAATTTGGTTGCTTGATTTTATGCACCTGTTAGTAATAAGTGTAGCTGAAATGGCCAAAATCTATCAATTAGGATGGCGCGTTTACATGCTTTTGTCCTGTTTTGAGGCACACATGGGAGCATCTTTACAAATTAATTGCATTTGATGGAAGATCAGAGCAATGTAGAGTCTTAAGTTATGTCAAAGCACTTATCCTAGATAATTGCGGTCATTTTGTTGTAAAGTCCATATATGAGCTGCACATGGTCGTAGCATTTAATGGATTTTACGGGCCTTTGCTGTTTATGCATGCTGTGAAATAGACAATAATGATTGTAAATGTCAGCCTTTGAACTATGAATGGCCATTTCCGCATCAAGAACACTGCATGTAAAATATTTGTTTTTTGTTCTTAAATTACACCCTATCATTTTGTTATTCTTTGTCTAAATTGAGAATTTATTTGAAAGCCACAGCAAAACAATTTAGGAAGAAAATAGCCTGCAATGTTTTATAATGTAACTTTCCTTCCCACATATTCCTGCCTCATTGTGGAAATAATTAGAAAGGGAAATTCAAAGAAGTGTATAATTAAATAGCATATTTTTCTTTCTCTAAAAGTTACTAACTCAATTATACCTGGTTATGAAAGTAACAAGAACTGTCAGAAATTAATATTTATATTCAGCACTGATGCACAATTAATTGAATCTTATAGTAAAGAGTATTTATGAATGATTTCTGAGGGATCATGTGACACAGAAATGAGCTCAGGTCCATCCTGTTTCCACTGATCATCCTTGGAATGTTCCTACAACTTGACTGGAGTCCACATGTGGTAAATTTAATTGATTGGACATTATTTGAAAAGGCATACACCTGTCTATATAAGGCTAATGTCATACCACAAACCAAGCCATGAAGTCCAAGGAATTGTCTGTAGACCTTCAAGACAGGATTGTATCGAGGCACAGATCTGGAGAAGGGTGCAGGAAAAGGGTACACAGTATCCTCCATCATCCATAAATGGAAGAAGATTGGAACCACCAGGACTCTTCCTGAGCTGGGCGCCCGGGCAAAGTGAGCGATCGGGGGAGAAGGGTCTCAGTCATGGAGGTGACCAAGAACCTGATGGTCACTCTGACAGAGCTCCAGCATTTTTCTGTGGAGAGAGGAGAACCTTCAAGAAGAACAACCATCTCTGCAGCACCAATCAGGCCTGTATGGTAGAGAGGCCAGATGGAAGCCACTTCTCAGTAAAAGGTCGCTTGGAGTTTGGCAAAAGGCACCTGAAGGACTACAAGACCACAAGAAACAAAATGATCTGGTCTGATGAAATAAAGATTAAACTCTTTGGCTTGATTGGCAAGCGGCATGTCTGGAGGAAACCAGGCACCGCTCATCACCAGGCCAATGCCATCCCTACAGTTAAGCATGGCGGTGCCAGCATGCTGTGCAGATGTTTTTTCAGCGGCAGGAACTGGGAGACTAGTCAGGATCGAGGGAAAGATGAATGCAGCAATGTACAGAGACATCCTTAATGAAGACCTGCTCAAGAGTGCTCTGGACCTTAGACTGGTGTGAAGGTGCACCTTCCAACAAAACAATGACCCTAAGCCACAGCCAAGATAACAAATGAGTGGCTACAGGACAATTCTGTGAATATCCTTGAGTGCCCCAGCCAGAGCCCAGACTTGAACCCGACTGAACATCTCTGGAGACATTTGAAAATGGCTGTGCACCAATGCTTCATTCAACCTGATGAAGCTTGAGAGGTCCTGCAAAGAAGAATGACAGACACTGACCAAGCATACCAAGCTTGTAGCATCATACTCAAAAAGACTTGAGGCTGTAAATTGTGCCAAAGGTGCTTCAACAAAGTATCGTGCAAAGGCTGTGAATACTTATGTACATGTGATTTTTGTTGTTGTTGTTGCATTTCTTATTTTTAAAGGGGGGGGGGGGGGATGCTGTTTCATGCATACTGAGCTTTTTACACTGTTAAAGACTTGGATTCCCATCCTAAACATAGACAAAGTTTCAAAAACTAATGTTGGACGTTTGATGGAGTATTTCTGTGTCAAAAATACTCCTTCCGGTTTCTCACAAGTTTCGGAGAGTTTTTTTCGAGTATGGGTCGGCTTGACGTTAATAGACCGGAAGGTCCTTGTATGGGCCGTACGGGCTCTTCTCCCGGTAGGGTGCCTGCGCGCGTGACTAGAGCGAGAGAGGAAATGCACGCCCATAAACACTCGCTCAGGTGCAGATCCAGTCGTCCGTGAACACTTATGTTGGTTATAGTCCGCGCCACGCTCCACTTTATTCCTCCACTTTATTCCAATGGGTGACATCAAGCGACTTCAACGCTTCAGCACAGCATTCCGGGAAGGCAGCGCTGCATTTGAACCGATTTGAATGCAGAAATGATGGGAAGCTTCACAACATCGCTTCAGTCGTTTCGCAAAGTGGATTTCCACAGTCACTGCTGTCACAGGACTTCACCAAATCATACCAAAGAAGTGTGTTTTTGGCGGAGCGGTCCCAGTGATAAAGGTTCGGTCCTGCTTTGGAAGCAGCCGGTGAGTAAAACTGCTTCAAATGTCTATGCTGTTGGCTATCGCCGCATGAGTAAACATCAGTAAACGACACGATCGCGTGCTTCGTCATTCAAACGGTTACTCCATTGTTGTTCTATGTATAACGTTACACTATCTGATGTGCAAAACCGTTTTGCTTGCTACTGCTAAGGTTTAGTCGCATACAATAGTCCATAAACCGAATCATGTCCTCATAAACTGTGAGTAAACGCACACAAATGTTGACAGGCCACTAAATACAGTACATACCACAGAGACGGACGTCCTGCTGCTTCTCCTGTTCAATTTATTTCAGCCTCCGAATGATTCTGGATCGATAGCCATGGGTTCCTCCATGCTTGAGGACGTCACTGCTTTGTGCGCATTCGTCATTCTTGAGCTCCGCCCACTCGATACGCCTCCAGGCGCTCAGTTTTTTTCCGGAAAGACTCGGTATAGCCTACCTTTCTTTTATAAATATAATAAAACTAAAGACTTTTCGGAGATATGAAGGATGCAATACTACTCTATAGGTAATCAAGATTGACATGAGATTGACTGAAACTGAGTGTTTCACCCCCCCCCCCCCCCCCCTTGAAAAATTTGCAAAGATTTCAAACAAACTTATTTTACAATGTCATTATGGGGTATCGTTTGTAAAATAGTTTGGAATAAGGCTGTAACATAACAAAATGTGGAAAAAGTTAATCATTGTGAATACTTTCCGGATTGTTTATATTGTATTTTTGATCAAATAAATGCAGTCCCGGAGGTTAGCATAAGAGACATCTTTCAATAACATAAAAAAGTTATTAAAAAAATCTTATGAATGGAAGTGACATTTATTTACAGTTGCATGTTTCCTTTTTGTCCATGCAGATTCCAAAAAAAAGAAGAAAAAAAGAAAGAAATGCTCATCATTATCATTCATGTTTATAGAACAGACTGGTATATCTTAGATATGGGTGGGATGTTAATCCCTATTGGGATTGTGACTATCACCCTCCCATCCTGCCAAATGAATCTACTGGGAGTCTAATGGGAGATTTTTTTATCTAACACTGCAAACTTTCAAACTCAAATTCTCAACCAAGGCTAAGATCAAAATTTTACCTTTAGGAAGCTATTATCTTTCGTTTCTTTTTGGATGATCTGCTTATACTGTTTCTAGTGATTCTCAGTAGGCCATAAAATACATGTTTAATCTTGAGGGACTTCCAGATGTGCAACTCAGCTCTCGAGGAAGCAGCTTTAGTTGTTTACGATTATATTCAATCTCCTCTTATCCCTCAACCTTTTTTAAAGTTATATAAATATCATCCCAGTGGTTTGAAAAGTCAGTCTTTGTAGTTTGTTTAAATAAACACTAAATGAAAAAATTCAGTCTTTGAGACATACCTAAAGTCTCTTGCTGTCTGAATACTCCAATGAAACCACAGACACCATTTAATTGCCAAGACAGCAATACAGTTTTTATGAGATTTTTTTAAATATAATGTACAGTGATCACTACCATTCGTTAAATTTCCAGTGAAATGACTCTGCTAGAAAAATTTTAGCACATGGCTTTGTGTCTGAAAATGTGAGATTACTGGGTATAGAGAAAAGTAAAGTGCATCATAAATAAAAAGGAATTAGTGCATTTAGTGGAATTTGACCTATTTAACCTCTTTTAACACACTGATTCTTGTTTTTCAAACAGAACAATCAAAAGCATCTGGCTGAGCAGATTTCTGAAACCCCATAGAAACCCAACCTGACTGTAACCTTTACAGAAGAGAATGGAAAAGATAAGTGCTAGTTCACAATCTCCCAAAACAATTCATAATATTGGCCTTGGACCAATTGCTCGAATTATCATCATGTTTAAAGGGGTGATGAATTGGGGAATCAACTTTCCCTTGAGCTTTTGATATATAAAAGGTTATGGTAATAAGAATGCCCTGTAAGTTTCAGAGCTGAAAACTTCATTGTTAGTCAAAGAAAAACTTTTATAGACACCAGGCCCAGCAAACGGTCCTGTGCTTCATACTGATGTCAGTGGCGCGACGAAACACCGCCTCTACAGCATGTCTAATCCAGTAGCCCGCCCACCGACTCATGGAGGGCTTGTGCTGGTCAACAACATAAATATGCCGAGGAAGATTAAGATATTGCGCTATTCCTGGTTGTGGAAGAACACAGTCGCTGCATTAGCTTCCTTCTGATCCTAATATCAGGAATGTGTGGTTGAACATTATTTTTAATAAAGTTCCAGCTCACATGGGGAAGACATGTTCACTTCATTTCACTGTGGAATCGTTTGTAAACAAATCTCCGGTCAATGCTGGATTTGGAGCCGACAGGAATAGTGCAGCAAACTTATGTGAGTAAAACGTGTTTTTATATGTAATAGTACTACATTTTTATAGATCGTTTTGCTTATGTGTATGTGTCTAACAGAAACATACCTTTAGCACGCTGGACACGTATGGGCAAGGGCTCACAAAGCCCGGCAGGCCGATGAATCTCATTATATTCTGTTCTTGTTCTGCTATTCTCTCTCTCTCTCTCTCTCTCTCTCTCTCTCTCTCTCTCTCTCTCTCTCTCTCTCTCTCTCTTATTTTTGAAGTGTGAAAGATTGAAGCCAATGCTTCTATTGTTGGAAGAGTGGAGTACAAATTTGAACTTTGAATTTTCATTTAATGGTTTTATTTATGGCCCTAAATACAAGTATCAAAACAGAAAAAATAGATGTGTTAATTAATTTTTTATATGGTCAAGCAAAATTAGCCGTGTGGCTGACAAGAAAAGCAAAGATGAATGGGAGTGTCAAGATGACTTTAAGGGGTCTGATATCTGCTCGGCTTACTGTTGAGTTTGCATATTATGAAATGGTTGGAGATCTTGATACTTTTGAACAAACTTGGGGCTTGAATGATGTTTTATGTAAATTAGAAGATGGAATTTTACAAATGAGTGTATGAGTTTTATTGTTATTTATTTTATATTCGAACCATGAGCAGAAGTAGAGGACACCATATGGATTTCTTTGAGAGCTATTTTCATAACATACAGCTCTTTGAATGATGCAACGCTCTTTGAATCCCTACATGCCAGGCTTATTCATTACTACACTTTATTAGGACATCAGTGTCTTCTTATAATAAAGAAAGCTGATATACTGTCACCGTTCAGTTGCAATTAGAAGAGGTGTTAAAACAATTCTATTGATTCACTATATAAATCATAAAGAATTTTTTATTAGTAAAATTCCAGTTGCTGATTAATTCAGATCCAGATTCATGAAATATACTTTGGTGCAAAAGCTAAAAAAAATAAAAGTAAAATAAAAATTCCAACAAGAGGAGAAGTCACACACATAATTGTAGAAGACATATTTAAAAATGCTTTATTTATATTTATAATGCTTTTAATACAAGCATTTTATTAAAAAAAAATCCTCTACAATTGTCTGTGTTTGAGCTTCTCCTCTTGTTGGACATTGTTTTAATCCAGGCAAAAGCAAAATAATAAATACGTGAAATAAAAATGCATTCATGCTACTTGAAGGTAAATCATTCTGCTTGGTTTTCTACATGGAATACAGTCAGATGTGCCTGCTTTATTCATTTTCCCAGGAACTATTATTTCAATGACAAATTAGCAATTAGTGTTAGTGAATGTCCTCTGCCCTATATAGTACCACCCATGCTGCTCATCTGCTGTCTCACGCTAAAAGATTTGCAGAAGCTGCTGTGTGGCCTATTAGGATGCTTGGAGTTGTGTTAACATTTGGATGCATTTTTTTGCTTTGCTAAGAGTAAAACTTCAGCCCACATATCTGAAAAAAAAAATCATTAATAATAATCCATTCTCATTTATGGTGATTTTGGTAGGATCATTATTTAAGAAAGTGATCAAAAGCAATTTTAAAAGGTTGTTTATGCAGCATGTCTATGATGGATGCGAGTCAACAAAAATCAAGGTTTCTCAATTTATTCAATACTGTCTTTTTAAACGATTTATGCTTTCTAGCATTAATGAAATACAGATGTTCTCAACATCAGAGAGAAGGGATAAAGAGGAAAAAAGAATCAAAACCAAAACATTTTCAGATGCTATCTTCACCTTGATAGCCCTCACCAGATAGCACCGCACACAAAGCTCAGTGCAGCAGCACCTCATTTTGAACTTCAGATACAGACACTTCAAACTAAAAAAATCCATGAAGTCTCCCTAATGCATTCCTCCTGCAGCACTATTCATAAAAATAAAGTAAAACTATTGGTCATAAAATAAAAGTCATTTAAATGAATTCAATATTTATATAAGGTAAATTTACAGACTCTGATATAACCATCTCTAAAACAATTATTTAATCACAAATTATTTTATTTTATTGACGGAATCGGATAAAATATAAACTTTTTCTCACAGTTTATATCACAATTATATTTTAGGAAGGAGATTGTCATGAGGGTTCATGACATTTGAAAACATCTGCTTTAAAGCTGTAATGTTTTGTAGTATCAAATATACAAATCTGTAAGTCTATAATGTTTTTGTTATGTATCTATTACGCTGTTGTACGGACGAGATCCAATCATCATGATTAACAAAATGTTCCACGATGAGTGTATTTTTTACGGTTCGAAAACCGCCTCACAGCCATTTCACATATTCTTCTTCATCTTGTTTTGTAATTAAGAGTTTTAATTAGAAGCCACCCTTAATGTCACAGCGTGTGACCGCAGCCCTCAAACACTCAAACCCAAACCGGCCTGGAAATCTGCAGAATGTGAAGGAATCATCAGCTCCTCACTTTCTACAACAGATAATCTGTCTGGAACACCCAAGCAGCCATACGTGAAGATTTGGGAGGAAATATCAGATTACTAGCCTAGTGTTGAAACCATTACAGTCTATTTTAGTGGGATGGTGAATAAACACTCAGGAACCACAATGAGAAAGCAGCGTGAACTGACACGAATGAAAAATGATTAATAACGCAGGGAAATTTGAATAAACGGATGTGTTTGCAATGCATACTGATTGGTTCCCAGCTATGTGTTCTTGATTATTAATTCTTCCTTCCTGCCGTTTCCTGTTCTTTGCTTGCATTGTGTGAAAGTTCTCCAGATCAACAGGGCTCGGCCCACAGGGGTGCATGAAGGTGGAGATTCAGCTAGTGTTCAACAGCACTGGCTCAGGTTCAAGGCAGGCTGCCTGGGTCATTCTCTGTGCTGGTTAACCACTTTAAATGAGCTGACATGCAGAAGATTTAAAAAGCTTTGGATGTGGGCTGTTGTACTTGCTGACTTTCTGAAAAGTAAGGCATTTAAAAAATGTAAAAAAAAAAAAAAAAACACTTCTCCAGGTGTATTTACTGTCACTGTAGTGGGCATGCTGAGTTTCCATGGCATCGCAAAAGCTTGAGCTAGTTTCTAAGTGATAAGAAACCACTTACCAGGTTTCTCAAGAAGTCACAGAATATTTTTGGTCCCTTTTGGAAGACCACAGGAATACCAGAGCCGTCTCAAGAGATCAGGTCTTTTCTGAAATGGCCAGCTAAGTGGGAAAATGTTGATCCACTCTGAATGCAAAACCAAGGAAATGCCTTAAAAGTCACTTCCAAGTTACACTTTGCATGCTTTTACCCCCCAGCAAGCAATAGCTGTCATTTCACATTTCACTTCTCGGTTAACTATAGACCTGTCTGGCTATGAGTAACCCTCTTCTAGCCAAAATAACCTTGAATTTGGTTACATTGCCAAAATTACTTACGAGATGTATCATATTCCATCATGTACGCAAAGTCAACAGTGATTGGTTTAATTTCTTTGACATTTTCAGGTTCTAGATGACTAGTGTATTCTTGGGATATGGTTAGACGTCTATAAAATTTTCACTGACAGCCTAAATTTTGCTTGTTTTAGCCTAGACATCAGGGCTGTAAGAGATCTTTTAAATGCAAAATTGCTGGGCCTTAGCTAGGTTATGATAAATGATTTTCTGGCACCATAAGATAAAAATGTTAAGATTTAAAATTGTAGTTTTTGGTCCAGTTTATCAAAAATAACAGGCGTTTGACTCCATTTGGGGGACAATGATACCTTGTGTTTGTTTATAGTGTGAAACTGCAGCGGAGTGGTCGAAGAGATGAGCAATAAAGCATGTTTGAAGTCAGTGCAACCTTTTCTGCAATCAGAACTGGTGGCGCGGTTGGTAAAAGACGGTTAAAAGAGCACACTCGTTAATTTGCAGAAGGATGATGTCAGAACACAGCGACTTTTCATCAAGAAGTGGGCAGTCAAAAGACATCACACACATGTAAAGATAAAGACTACATTTCCAACTTCATTTTTGGTTGGAGTATCCCTTTAAGTGCAAACTCCGCCCCATAGTAGGCCTACTGTGATAGTCTGTGTTACTTATTGGTGTTACACAGTATTCGGCCGTACACCAACAACTTTTTTTAAACGTATTTTTCAGCACTGGCATGCCAATTTGTGATTTAAATGTGTCATTAGCTTCCTGTTCCTTTTAGCTGTACAAAACAGCTTGTTATGCTGCTTAATATTGCCAACTGGTATTTCTTACCATATTGATTTAACATATTGTCTTATCTTAATTATAAACAGACAGGTTTATAGCTGGTATACTGCACTTTGATATAGTCTTCCCTTACTCCCTATAGTAATATAGTCTCCCTATAGTAAGCCATCGTAAGTCTCACATATTCACAGAAAACATCTTACTTCCACATTGAAAAATAATAGAAATAAAAACCATTTAGTTCAGTTGGATAACAGACATACCGGTAAACGGAAAGCATCTGCTCTGTTCCATGAAGAACGAGCAGCACAATGCACTCAGATTTTGTTTATCATGTGAAGACAGTTAAGGAGAGATGACTGACAAGACTATGGCAGAGGGGAAAGAAAAAAGCAAGCGCACATTCAAGTGATTTTAATGCCACACATATTAATAGTGGTTTCCTGATGCCAACATATTAGAAACAATATCTAACCCCATACTACACGGTGTTATCTGTAATAAGTTTATATACAGATTTATTTATATAGAAATTTCCTCACCATGACATCTCTAGCCCACAGATAATTCTAAAGATTTCATTGGTCATGTCAATCGGAGTGCTGATTGCCTACACAACTCTGAAATAATACTAAATCCTAAACCTAACTTAGGCCATGTGTCAAGCATTTTTTCACATGGATGGAATATTTAAAAAAATATATATAACATTTTTTATAAAAAACGCTGTGCTGCCAAAACGCTCTCAAGCGCCCACAACAACGCGTTTTCAGCAGAGCACCTAGTGTTTTCAGCTGGCTAAAAACGCTTTGATGGACACGCGACCTTAAGTATAGCATTTGTAGGACATCCTAAAATCATTCAAATTTGTCGCAATCTGATCTATCCCTGATTTTTCTGAAGCCTGAACTTTTCTTGACAGGTAGTTTTGTTAACCAACTAAATCGACTGTGGGAGAAAGTTTGAGCTCAAATGACTGGAAAAAATAAATCACACGTTGGATCATGGATCACACAGACAAAAAAAACAACAGGAAGCAGGATCCCAGATGTGCATGTATTTCAACTGGGGAAAAGATACACTTGTGGAAAAGAGGACTGTGGACAACTGAGACAAGTAGCGCAGCTCACATTCAAGCGTCTTTTTGGGGCTGCTGTCTGTCATTCAACACCTCTGAATTATGTTCTTTGTTAAGAATGATGAGAATGACGAGGTGCATAGAGAGCTCAAAGGCGAGAGAAAGAGAGAGAGAGATATGCCGAGTGGGCCTCCAACAGCTGGCATTGCTGAGGTGGCAAACTCTTGGAATATCTCACTTGCATCTGTCAGTATGTGACAGTGTCTCTGGAAAAGTCTACAAACAGATGTTTACTCCAACTTTGTCACATACTAAAAAAAAACATCATCTCATTATTCCATGAAGACTTGACAGGCAAACATCTCGCTTGTGAAGCGCCTGCAAAAATGGTTTAAAGAGGCTTATCATAGAAAATTTACGTTAAATGTATTTATTGTGTCTGTAAACATTGTTATTCCATAATAGTTTAACATTCATAATAACCAGTGTTATGGTAATATCATTGTAAGAGCTGAGTGTGTGTCACTCAGACCTCGATGGCAGTGTGATAATGCATCTCTGTGGGTGCATCTGTGTGGTATCTGGTATGTAGACGATTATTTCCAAAAATCTTTGAAGGAAAAACGAGACAGATGGAGAGAAAAAGAAACAGAGTGAGGAGGATGAAAAAAGCTGATGAAACTGATAAGAGTAGCCAGATGCCTCACAGGGAATTTCAACATAGTAGCTCTGTTCCAAAACCTAGTAAGGTTAGCTATATAGGCAGCTGCCTTCTAAAGTAGCATTCTAACTAAAACAGAAACTCAAAAGGCATCACTAATAATTGGTCGACATGCTCTACATAGCAATAAAATCACACAAAAAGCGCTCTACACAGGAGACTCGGCTGATGGTTGTTTCCAGCCAAATTTGACATTAGAATTTTGCTAAGCTAATGACATGATAGTCCAATAAGCAAATACACAGCAAACAGAAAATACGGAGTAAGACTACCCTGAAGTTTTAGTTTTATTCAAAACAGATGAATGTTAATCTGGCAATGTTTTATTATGCTGTTTGTTGTACGCACCACAGCAGTTTCGAAACGCCCTGAGTGTGCTCTGTCGCGCTTGAAAATAACATCCTTAACCCTAAACCTAATGAACAAAGCTTTTAACTACGGCAAACATAAGATAAAAACGCATTCGATGAAGCTACCGTGGCATTTTAGCTTGCTTCTGCAAGACTTTGATCTATTTTATTGTGACTTTTACAGGTCTCAACTAGTCCACGACTCAACAGTTCAACATTGACAGTGCCAGGCTGTACAAGAAGAGCACATAGTACGTCAGAAAAGCCATACATATGGAGCTGGTTATGTAATACAAATGTCAAATTGTACTAGTTTAAAAATCATGTGGTATGGTAAAGGTATTTTGAGGTCATAGCAGGCCTATCGTGCAATGTATTGCACAAATATAAGTTTAATTGATAATTTGACATTTTTGGAGCAAAAATTTAGATCAACACATGTTTTTCCAACAAGCCTGGACTGTAATCAGTGTTGGGGTAAGGCATTACAATAATATAAGTAATGTAATCAGATTACTTTTTCAAGTAACTAGTAAAGTAATGATTTACTTTTAAATTTAACAGAAAAATCTTTTATTTTTAAGTAAGGAACTCAAGTTATTGTTTTCTCATTTATTGACTGACACCTCTTATTGAAGACACAAAGGCCTTGTGTGCGCTGTGTGTGCTGTGTTGTTTTAATCTAGACTAAATGTAGTTACATAACTCATTTGCGCAAAAACATATTCAATATTCCTTAAAATGAATAAAAACTGTAAAATGCAAGCTCAGGAAATTACACAAACATGCAGTGAATATGTTAAATTACACAAATGTACTTTATTTAATCTCACTTTGTTCACCCCCATCCTATTCTTCTGTTGTCCAGAATGGCAGCACATCTGAAAGGATTGTTTGAGCTGCGCCCTCTACTGTACAAGCATGGATTTGCAGTTCCTCCAGCGTGAGGCTTATTCATTTCACTTTTGGTGTGAAAGGGCCTCTACATTTGCCAAAAATAAAACTTTGAGTTGTTTTTTTGTTATTATAAACAAGCAAGCAAACCCGACCCGGATGAGAAAAAGTAATGTAGTGCATTACTTTTCATAAAAAGTAACTAAGTAACGCAATATTATTTAAAAAAAAAAAAAAATTGGTTGTAATGTGGCAGGATTTATTCTGCCATATTGCACATGTACACTATATTGACAAATGTATTCGGACACCCCTCCAAAATATTGAATTCAGGTGTTCCAATCACTTCCACATGTGCATGAAATCGAGCAGGCATGCAGACTGCTTCTACAAACATTGGTGAAAGAATGGGTCGCTCTTAGGAGCTCAGTGAATTCAAGCGTGGTACTGTAATAGGTTGCCACCTGTGCAATGAGTCCATTCGTGAAATTTCGTCACAACTAAATATTCCACAGTCAACTGTAGTGGAAGCAATTAGGAACAACAACAACTCAGCACCAAGGTGGTAGGCCATGTAAAATCACAGAGTGGGGTCAGTGCATACAGAGGCTTACAATGCACAAAGTCAATGGCTACAGACCTCCAAATTTCATGTGGCCTGCAGATTAGCTCCAGAACAGTCCGTAGAGTTTCATTGAATGGGTTTCAATGGCCGAGTGGCTGCATCCAAGTCTTTCGTCACCAAGTGCAAAAGCACAGGATGCAGTGGTGTAACGCAAGCCACTGGACTCTAGAGCAGCGGAGACAGCAGGATTGGCTACTAGCACAGCACAGCTATGTTTTGGAACAGAGTGATAGTTTCCACTTGAACATTGTATATATAGTAAGAATAAGCAGTACCATATTTTTACTGTGTACCTGTAATGTCAGAGTATTCTCTGTAACATAAACTGTCTTCAGCCTCTTTGAAACAGCCCTTTCCAGCTGGGCTGGCATATCTGTCTCCACTCAGCATCTACGCTTACACACACAAACAGTTATACGTCTGTGCTATTCACTCCATCGTACAGGCTGATAGCACTAACATCTAGGGAATGTGCTTTTACAACAACAGTCTCCCACTTACCTAATGGCAAAAGCAAGACCAGTGATTTGTACAACATGTTTCTCTTCCTTTACATGTTCCCTCGTTTCACTCATCCCTTTCTTCTCTCCCTCCCTTGTAGAAGATACAAGTGTTTGGAGGAGTAAACAGAAAGAGTATAATTGAAAATAAGTATAATCCATTCAACAAATGTTTTTCTATTTCAGGTATCTACATCAGATTGTAAAAAAGTTTCATATTGCACACCATGACTTCAGAGTCAGGTTGGTACTGAAGAAAACGTGAAAAGCAGAAGAGAAACAAGCCTATCCAAAGCTCTACACACATTTATTTTTATAATTTGTTCTTTGGTATTGTTTAAAGTGGTTTGTGGTGTACTACAACAGTCTGGAAGACAATCCTCCAGGCTATGCACACAGTTTTAGATCGCTTTGAGACACTCATCATGACACCTACCCTCTTACAAAACCTCAAACACAAGCTCACACACAGACCACAACTCAAAACAGACATTCCAGCTAATTATCTGCAAAAAGCCACTGTCTCACATCTGCTACAGCAAAACTATGATTAAGCTAGTTCTTATTTGTGAGCTGTAAGAAATTGTTAGGTCAGTATGCTTAAAAGAGACAAGAGTAGAAGCACTCTTGGCTGAAGTTGAATAGACTTTATCTACACTAAAAGAAGCCAAGTGTGTTTAAGAGATCAACCACTTGTGCATATGAACAGCACAGACCTCCCATATACAACATTCAGATGAGTTTATTCATTTATTGATTGTCCTTGAATTATTCTACAATTACCATTCTACAGGAATCTCTCTATTAACACATAAGACTTTCTTTGGGTCTGATACAGATTTGAAAAAATGCCACATGTCAGACTTGGTTTGGGAAAGAAAAACATTCAGAAACAGAATACAGTCTATTTATAAATATTTTATTGAGCCTGTTCTTGAATGTCATTAATTCAAGATTGAGAACTTTTAAAAGTCTTTTGCAGAGTATCAAATCAACTTAAAAGTGAAGTGTGTAATTTCTGCACCACTAAACAGAATTGCAAAAACAAGATTGTTATCAAAAAGTTTTCCCTAAACACTCCCCTCTCTGTCATTGGTCAAACAAACAGACGGCACTGCCCAAAACTCATGCCATTGGTTGAGCCAGTTTTGCAGTTGCCGGGCTGGTCGTGATGCTCAAACAAAGAGAGCAATGATAGCGTTTACACTTTTCAGGGAAATCAACCTATGAATGGATTATTTGTTGTCTCTGCATAGTAAACTGGGGCTGGAGAAAGTATTTAAATAGTCTTTTAGCATAAGTATTTTAAGTAATAGTCTTATTTCACATAAAGCTGATTATGATTTATGTGCTTTTTTAATACATATTTTATATTTCAGATTTTGTTATGCAACCCTTTTTCAAGCCCCTTCGAGTTGTCTTCCCAGAACTCCTTTTACATCCCTTTCCTTTCCCGTTTTCCTTTTCTCTACTCGCTGGTCAGTTCCAAACACACGCAGTAGCTGCAGACGTCACTGTACTCATACACATGCACAGAGATATGAGAGGACTACGTCATTGAGCTCCTCTGAATCTGGGAAACGACGTAGCTTGAGTGTTCTTTCAAGGCATGAACATAACTCTGAGAACATCATGGATTTTACAATAATCTGTGTAGCATCAGTCTTTGTTCAGTGGAGATATGTTTTGTAGTAGCTATGTACTTCTGTGCATTGGCGAGGCAACAATAACACTGAACCCACTGCACAAAATAATAGCAAAATAGAAAAAAGTTTCAAAATAAAACCAAAAATGTTAGGAAGGACAGCCATAAAAACAGGTATGGCTATGACAGGTATGTAGATTTCAAAAACAGGTTTAATTTGAAGCGAAAAAATATGGAGACATTGAAAAATAAAACAGACATTGAAACAAGGCGTTACAACCATCCCTGGCCTCCCCTATTTTGTTCACAATTTTTGGCTTTACTCCTGATACAGTGTCATGGTCTACTCAGAAGTGCTCTGTGTATTTTGGCCAAGGTTTGTGTGTGTTAGCAAGTGTGTAATCATTCTATTTTTTGCTCTCACAGCAGGCGTGCTGGATGAGATCTGCTATACTTGTCCCAAGAGGCATAACCAATGGCCTTTGTTCTACAAGGAAGCTGAGCATGCTCACTTGGTTTTTCCCACAGAACTGGGCCGATTCGACTCTCATGACATCCACAATGGCTCTCCTCCCCTCATCTGTAACGTCAGAAGCATGCAGCCCTGTCACTTCCTTCTGTCAACCCAACCTATTATTGTTCAGGACATCCTGTGAACACCTCCATATCCAGCATCACTTCCTACCTCTTCCTAAGTCATGAATGGGATATGACAGTGCCATCCTAGCACAAGTGACCCCACCTCAGTTTCATTGTGCAGGCCATTCCACACGCCTCACCCAGCAGTCGAGCATTGTCATATCAGAGATGTGATCATCCTGGGAGGATGCGACCTCCTCCCTACCAGTACTCTTACTGTAATAGCTGAAACATATACCAGATTCATTAGCTGAAACATGTAGGCAGTCTTTGAGATCAATTTGTGGAAGGAAGTCCTGGCAGACACAGAGAAAAGAAAGATCCGAAAGGGAGACAAGCAGGCTTGCCAAATGTCTAGAAGCAGGAAAGAAGAGAAGCTGACCAAGTTTGATAGTGTTGAAGAAGAAAGTGGCTGATTAGATCAAGGTATGAACCACATAAATGGTGCGTCTTCTGGAAGATATATCCTTTCCAAAAAACTTACACCTAAGACACCTACCTCACTGAAAAAACTTCCTTACTGAAAAACCATGCCGGGCTGTGTTTCTTAAAAGCACCCTACCAATGCTCAAGCTCATAGTGGTTTTGACAAACAGCCTGGGTTGAAAGCATCCCATTAATACTGACTTTCAAATGTGTGCATTCGCAGTTGTACCAAAAAAGAAGTGTGTAAAAGAAACATTAACTGCACTCTAAAAAGTGCTGGGTTAAAAACAACCCAAGTTGGGTTGAAAATGGACAAACCCAGAAATTGGGTTGTTTGAACCTAGTGAATGGACCCATTCAAACAACTCAATTTCTGGGTTTGTCCATTTTTAACTCAGCTTAAGTTGTTTATAAACCAGCATTCTTTAGAGTGTACAGTATATATATATAGAGAGAGAGAGAGAGAGAAAAAGGATTGCATCATCAACTGTGGATGGCTATATATATATTTATTATGTAAATAGATCCCATGTTACAGTTTAGGAACCATACAGTTTGAGAAAAATGGTAAGAGTGACTTTCAGTTCAATAAGCATTTAAATTGTGTTACGTTAATGTTTTGTTCTGTTAGCTTGGGCCATTTTTAATAGACCGTTGTTCATTTAATTTCAGTTGGCTATTTGATTGGGCTCTGTGTAACGTTTGATGCCCCATGCGCGTGCTGTTGCGCTCATCTGTAAACACTTCAGAATGCCTTCCTAGAGTTGCTTAATAAAAGCGGGCTTTCCACACAAACAAACGTAGCTAGATGTGTCATTAGTATATGAGCGAAAAAATTTGATTCTAACTGGGCTCGGGTACATAAATGTCTTAATGCCTGTCGGGCTCGGGTCGGGTTCGGTTACTGCTCTGTCGGATGCGGGCCGGGCTCGGACAGAAAAATGCGGCCCGATCCGCACTCTAATGTACACACAGCACCCCATATTGAAAGAAAAACACATAATTGTTTACATTTTTGCAGATTTATTAAAAAATAAAAACTGAAATATCACATTGTCCTAAGTTTCAGACCATGTGCTGTGACACTCATATATTTAACTCATAAATGGTGCAGTCCATTTCTTCTGATCATCCTTGAGATTGTTCTTCACCTTCATTTGAGTCCAGCTGTATTTAATTATACAGATTGGACTAAATTAGGAAAGCCAAACACCTGTCTATATAAGACCTTACAGCTCACAGTGCATGTCAGAGAAAATAAGAATCATGAGGTCAAAGGAACTGCCTGAAGAGCTCAGAGACAGAATTGTGGCAAGGCACAGATCTGGCCATGGTTACAAAAACAATTCTGCTGCACTTAAGGTTCCTAAGAGCACAGTGGCCTCCATAATCCTTAAATGGAAGACATTTGGGACAACCAGAACCCTTCTTAGAGCTGGCCGTCTGGCCAAACTAAGCTATCGGGGGAGAAAAGCCTTCGTGAGAGAGGTAAAGAAGAACCCAAAGATCACTGTGGATGAGCTTCAGAGATGCAGTCGGGAGATGTAGAAAGTCAACCATCACTGCAGCCCTCCACCATTCAGGGCTTTATGGCAGAGTGGCCCGATGGAAGCCTCTCCTCAATGCAAGACACATGAAAGTTTGCTAAAAACACCTGAAGGACTCCAAAATAGTAAGAAATAATATTCTCTGGTCTGATAAGACCAATATAGAAATGTTTGCCTTAATTCTAAGTTGCATGTGTGGAGAAAAATATCCCCTGTTCAATACAGTCCCAATAGTGAAGCATGGTGGTGGCAGCATCATGCTGTGGGGGTGTTTTTCAGCTGCAGGGACAAGATGACTGGTTGCAATTAAGGGAAAGATGAATGCGGCCAAGTACAGGGATATCCTGGACGAAAACCTTCTCCAGAGTGCTCAAGACCTTAGACTGGGCCGAAGGTTCCCCTTCCAACAAGGCAATGACCCTAAGCACACAGCTAAAATAACAAAGGAGTGGCTTCACAACAACTCTGTGACTGTTCTTGAATGGCCCAGCCAGAGCCCTGACTTAAACCCAATTGAGCATCTCTGGAGAGACCTGAAAATGGCTGTCCACCAACGTCTGTCAAACAGTTTGACAGAACCGGAGAGGATCTGCAAGGAGGAATGGCTGTATTAGATCAAAATGGGGCTTCTAATAAATACTGAGCAAAGGGTCTGAATACATAGGACCATGTGATATTTCAGTTTTTTCTTTTTTAATAATTCTGCAAAAATGTCAACAATTCTGTGTTTTTCTGTCAATATGGGGTGTTGTGTGTACATTAATGAGAAAAAAGAGCTTAAATGATTTTAGCAAATGGCTGCAATATAACTGTCACATGTCTGTCCTGTCTTGTGTGGATGTGGGTTTTGTTAGTGTGACCATGTGCTTCTGTCATTGTCTGATTTTTCCCCTTGTTATCTCATTTTTGGTTTCATTTGCCCCACCTGTGTTCCCTTCCTGATTTGTCCACTTTTATAAGCTCCTTGTGTTTGCCAGTCTTTGTCGGATCGTTGCTATGTCTACGTCTCACTGTGATTCCCCTCTTTGGTTTGTTTTGAGTTTTTGGTTTATGTTTTATGTGTTATGTGTTTTGCCCCTTCGTGGGTGTTTGTTTTGTATGTATGTTTATTTTTATAATAAATTATCCTTTATCTGCACTTGAGTCCTCGCACCAGTTTTCCTTTGTGTTAATCATGACAATAACAAAGAGTGAAAAATTTAAGGGGTCTGAATACTTTCCATACCCTCTGTATAAATTTATATATATATATATATATATATATATATATATATATATATATATATATATATATATATATATATATATATATATATATATATATATATATTTATATATATATATATATATATATATATATATATATATATATATATATATATATATATATATATATATATATATATATATATATATATATATATATATATATATATATATATATATATATACTCACCTGAAGGGTTATAAGGAAAACCTGTTCAATGTTTCATTAATGCAATTATCTAATCAACCAATCACATGGCAGTTGCTTCAATGCATTTAGGGGTGTGGTCCTGGTCAAGACAATCTCCTGAACTCCAAACTAAATGAATTTTGAGTGTGGCATGCTTGTTGGTGCCAGACGGGCCGGTTTGAGTCTGCTCAGTTACTGTTATTTTCACGAACAACCAATTCTAGGGTTTACAAAGAATGGTGTGAAAAGGGAAAAACAACCAGTATGCGGCAGTGATGCGGCAGCAATTTTCTTGGCATACTTTAGACCCCTTAGAGCCAATTGGACATTGTTTAAATGCCACGGCCTACCTGATCATTGTTTCTGACCATGTCCATCCATTTATGACCACCATGTACCCATCCTCTGATGGCTACTTCCAGCAAGATAATGCACCATGTCACAAATCTTGAATCATTTCAAATTGGTTTCTTGAACATGACAATGAGTTCACTGTACTAAAATGGCCCCCACAGTCACCAGATCTCACCCCAATAGAGCATCTTTGGGATGTCATGGAATGGGAGCTTCGTGGCCTGGATGTGCATCCAACAAATATCCTATCAACATGGGCCAACATTTCTAAAGAATGCTTTCAGCACCTTGTTGAATCAATGTCCTCTCCGCGAGCACTTCCTGCCCACAGCATTTCCACTAACGTTACCGTTATCTCGCACGGCACAGACGGTTAAGGAGGCATCAATTAAAAAATATATATTTCATACACATACTCCCAAGATCCAAACTGAACACATTTATATAAGACAATCGAGTAACTTAAGTTAAATACAACATATTGTATACATAGAACATATTCAGAAACGCTATATCGCAAACGTACGTTCAAAAGTTCGGTTAATTTAGATTTCATTCGAATTTATGTTCACAGACAACATAAACAACTAAAACACACGTCCACAAGGTACATTTTCGAGTATAGTAATTAAAACAAACTTCCAATCTACCTTTTTCATCCGAGTCCTGAGAGAAAAAGAAAATGGCGGTCGAACAGAAAATTTTCAGACAGGCTCGTGCGTCATGACGTCAGAAAAAAACGAGCTGATCGAGACGCACCCATACTTTGGGTGAAAGTGAGATTTTAAAGGGAAATCATACTTTGGGTGAAAATGAGATTTTGAATCTATCTGAATTTCTATGCGTTCAAGTTGAAAGAGTGTACAATAATCCCTTACAATTAAGCAGAAATGCCAAGTAAATAGACTCAAATAGTTGTAGTAATCCAACTTTCACCCAGGTTCACTTTTTACAGTGTATATCACAAACTTTTTGAGATGATGACAAATACAAGGTGGTCCTTTGTTACAGTCTACCCCACTACTGGGTAGGTTGTAACACATGCTGGGGTAAGTTGTAACAGGTAGGCAAAATGCACAAAAACAGGGGTACTCCAAGTGTTATGCCACAAAAATATATTTTTTCAAAAATATAAATAGTTTTATTTTAAAACAATAGCTGCAAATTAACATATTTACCCCCATTCCACAGAACGAACAAAATAAATGCATTATTTATCAGTCACAATCGTGACAAAAACAAACAAAAATGTATTTTTAAGTCACAATGGTGACAAGAACTAATTAAATGCATTCGTTATCAGTTACAATAGTGAAAAAAACACATAAATTAAATGCATTCTTTAGTCACAATGGTGACATGAACAAAACAATTAAGCGCATTCTTAATCAGAGTCACAATGGTGACTAATGAAATTGGTCAGGCCTGGAGTGCATGCCTGGGCCCAAAAGCTACATAAAACACACTTGACCCACACTTCTTTGGGTCTTGAATTTCTAAATGGTTCCATGCAGATGACACAGAAAGAAGGAGTTATCATCCTTCACCCTTTTCCTGGCAGGTTTTTTTTACCTTCTTTTTTCTCACCCAAGTTCTAGGCATTCTGTAGTATTATTAAAATCACAAAAATGTTCTTATTTGTATGTATGGGGATGGTTGTAACACTTTTCCAAACACGTGTTACAACCTACCCCACCACTGTCACCAACGGTTTAGCTTGCTGTATTAGCATGCTGCTTAGAAATTAGCAGGAGTTTGATACACCATTCTTTATACCCTTTATACCACTATACCCGGTCTCCCCTAAATGCACATGAACACCACTACAATGTCTTTAATGCGAGTATTAAACTCTGGTAGCCTAGCTTAGCACAAAGATTGGAGGTAAACGGCTGCATATAGCCTACTGCTCAAAAAGTGACAAAATAACATTTTCCTATTTACATGTTGTGATGTGTAATCCTTATTAAACCCTGCGGCTTGTGTCGACCCATATGTCTTAAGACATGAAACAATCAATTTGTATAAAAAACCAAAAGTATATCCTTTTTTTCCTCAAATGCAACTCTATGTACAACAGCCACGAGCACTATGAGCACTAATACGCCCCCAAACTGGAAAAAATCTGGGCTCGTATTCTTACAGGCCCGCCATCACCCAGCTGATATAAGAATACGAGCCCAGATTTTTTCCAGTTTGGGGGCGTTAGTGAAAAACATGGCGGAAAACCACAGTACATAAAGGTATTTAGCAGGGATATGGTCACGCTTTTTTATTTAAAACAAAGTAATTTCCTACACAAAATATGATGCCATTGTAATATGACAATATAATATGTAAAGATAAAGTTCACAGTGAATTTAAATGGTAAATAGACTGCATTTATATAATGCTTTTATCCAAAGCTCTTTACATTTTTGCCTCACATTCACCCATTCATACACCGACGGCGATGTCAGCCATGTAAGGCGCCATCCAGCTTGTCGGGACAGAAATGGACACTTCGACACTTGGTCAGGTGGAACCGGGGATTGAACCACCAACCTTCTGGTTTGTAGACAACCTACATGAACCACTGAGCCACTGCCGCCCCAAAGTTTAGCTGATGCACATTCTTTGTTTTTAATTTTCTAGAAGTATAGAGTTAAAGACCTTGCTGCATTTTTGTGTAGTTCTTACTCGAAAATGACTTGAACACACCTGACAAAAACTACATTGGTCAAAAAAACAAAAACTTCCCAGGAGCACTTGAATGTACCAAGAGATGCGATTTTGAAGGGAACCTGATTTTTCACCATAAATATCTAGAAAAATATCTGACCTTCCATGACTGACCAATCAGAATCAACTATTCCAGCGTGCTGAGTAATAAATAAATCCTGCATTATAGAGTGGTGCAGGTATGATGTCAGTTAGTAGGCCAACCGGCAGTTAGCATCACACTGGTTCCCTCGATTAAAGGGGGGGTGAAATGCTGTTTCATGCATACTGATCTTTTTACACTGTTAAAGACTTGGAATCCCATACTAAACATAGACAAAGTTTCAAAAGTTAAGGTGGACGTTTGATGGGAGTATTTCTTTGTCAAAAATACTACTTCCGGTTAGTCATAAGTTTCGGCAAGTTTTTTGAGATCATGCGTCCCCTTTGACGTTAACGGGGGCGGAATTTCCTTGTATGGGCCTTACGGACAATTCTACCGGAAGCGCGTGAGAGAGAGCGAGGGAGAGAGCGAAAGCAACAGGCTACGCCCATCAAAGCGCTGGCTTGTAGGATGCTAAACAGGGCTGCGTTCCACTCCACTTTAAGACACGCACTTGCAAACTTCCCTAAGCACTTCCCCTTGGGGGAATCCCTGCCGCCATTTTGAAGTGCGTTCCACTTCGTGAAGTGGACAAGGGAAGTTTGTATGGACAGACCCTTGCTCCCTCAATTTTGACCGAGTGAGCGAGTCTACTTCATATGTACACTTCAGACAGCTTCATATACCACAATGCAACACGATTGTGACGTCACCACATATCACGTTTAATTTACCCCACCACAAACAACTATAACTATTTTTAAAAACATTTAAAACAACCCAAACACATCCATATACATATAGAATGCTGCATTAAACAATTTCGTAAAGGTAAAAAATAAATAATATATCAACTCCATAATGGATTCCAAGTGATCAAGGGCTTAGGGCGTTCCAGTTCAGTCCATTTGCAAAGTTTCCGCCAGTAGTGGGCACTCATGCAACGTAGGCATGACGCACATCTGAGTGAACGAGACGGAGGGAAGTTTGCGAGTGAAGGGCATGATAAAAACGAACTGGAACGCAGCACAGGTGATATAACCAGTAGCTACTGACTTACCCACTGATAGGCCGGCGGTCGATCTGTATTAGCACTTTCCTCACGCGACGGGCGAATCACTTTCCTCACAGAGCGACTCACTTTCCTCACGCGGCAGGCGAATCACTTTCCTCACTGAGCGAATCACTTTCCTCACAGAGCGACTCACTTTCCTCACGCGGCGGGCGAATCACTTTCCTCACTGAGCGAATCACTTTCCTCACAGAGCGAATCACTTTCCTCACAGAGCGACTCACTTTCCTCACGCGGCGGGCGAATCACTTTCCTCACTGAGCGAATCACTTTCCTCACAGAGCGAATCACTTTCCTCACGCGGCGGGCGAATCACTTTCCTCACTGAGCGAATCACTTTCCTCACAGAGCGAATCACTTTCCTCACAGAGCGACTCACTTTCCTCACTGCAGCGCGCTGCTGCACACGTCATTATTTAGCTCCGCTCACACGACACGCCCCCACCCGCTCGGCTTTTTTCGGAAAGACTCGGAACAGCGCATCTTTCTTATATAATTATAAAAAAAATAAAGACTTTTCGGAGATATGCAGGATGCAATGCTACTCTATAGGTACTCAAGATTGACATGACACTGACTGAAACTGAGTGTTTCACCCCCCCTTTAAAAACTCAATAAAATGCAGTCGCCAGAAGAAAAAAGCTAAAGGCTGTAAAAGAACTACACTATGGTCGCTCAACTTCAACGTCCCCATCACTAAGCTTACAAACAACTCTTTCAGTTTTTATCTCAAAACATTTTCCCAGAGTGTTTGCGATATAATAGTTTATAAGAGCACAATTATGAGCATAACAAGGCTGTAAAAGCGGACTGAGGTTACCTGCTTCAGTCCCATTTAGTCACTTGTTAGCTTGTTAACCACAGCTTCAGAAATCATAATGAGGTAATACTGATGTATTTTATGTCAGAATGAAACAGGAAAGTGCCTTGAGCTTGTGTTCACCACCACAAACCACATTTCAGCCATTTAAACAAAATCCCATTGAAAAAACCCATCGACTTTGGGACGAGGAACCTGAAGTGCTAAAATGCTAACTCTTCCTCTTCCATGTTTTGGTCTGCAAAGTGATGTCATACCTGCATGCACCACTTCAAGGTCAGTAGCCAAATCTGAATGATAACCTACCTTTCACACATTGCCTCACTGCAGTGAAGTGAGTTTATTATTGATAAGATGTTAGTAAAGGACAAGGTTAATGTCCCTGGAAGTGAGAATTCAGTTGACAGCTGAGACAGTGGTCATCTAATCTAACTTATCTAACGAGAGTCTCCAGATATCTTTTTTGTTCTTCACTGCCAAGACATTTTGGTCTGTTCTGTTCATATTTTTTGCTTGCTTATCACATATTCTGAGTCCAAGCAGACTCAGTTCACTGCAACTGATTAATCAGCATTATGGAGGCCAGTTTTAATGACCTCTACAGTCAATGTGAATTGTACAGTTAAAGCAGTCTGCCTGATGAATCTAGTGGAGACGTGAGTATGTTCATATGTAAGCATCCTGGGGATTCACTGCAGACTCCTCTTGTATAAACCCCTAGTCTGGTGTAGATCTAACAAACACTTCTAGTTAACAGATTCCAGCTGAGGAAATGTTATCTTAGATACATTTAGTCTGAACTTGACTGAAAATATTCCAGATTACATTTTTGTCTAATTAATGCATACACTGTACTTTTTAGTTGTTGCATGTTCAGTGCAATCCAATTCAGAATCCAAGCTAAGGAAGCAATTGTAAGTAGAGCGTGTTGATGTTGTTGGTTTTTTTGTGTGGTGACAAGGAATTTGTTCAGAATGAAATAATCAGAAAGCTCTGCGGAAACACCTGATATTAACAAAGTTCTACCCATCCTGCACTTCTTGTGTGCAGATTATTCATGGCTAATTTGATTTCGATTTCAGCAACCAACATACACTAATGCTCAAAAGTTGTTTTTTAATACTTTTATTCAGCAAGGCCGCTTTACATTGGTCAAAAGCTACCTTGAAGACATTTATAATGTAAAACAATTATTTATATTTCAAATAAATGCTGTTCTTTTGAACTTTATTAATTAAAGAATCCTGAAAAGAATGTTTTCAGAAAAACAGCAGCTCTGTTTTCAACATTGATAATAATAATAAATGTTTCCTGAGCAGAAAAATCATCATATTAGAAGGGTTTCTGAAGGACCATGTGACACTGAAGACTGGAGTAATGATGCTGACAATTCAGCTTTACCATCACAGGAATTAATTACATTTTTACTTATATTAAAATTACAGAAAACAACTTTTTTGAATTGCAGTAATATGTCACAATATGTTGTATTAAAGCTACACTATGTTACTTTTTAGTCCGCTAGAGGGCGCCTATTTAAAAGGCGTAGTTTGATGAACAAGTCTGAGCTCAGAATCTTGGGACATGTGGTTTTCACCTCATCAATCAGGATAGGACTCATTTTATTGGAGAAATCATGTTCATGCATGTGATTATTAACATTAGGGTAATATGAAGCAGAGCAGGACCGAATGTTTAGGGAGCTGAACAAGGCTGCTGCGGCGATTGTTAAGCAAACATACGCCACAGGAGCAGCGGACTTTTATTATGAAGGGACAGAGCCGCTTTCCGGTCAGGAGTATGAGATAACGCAGCTCTGTTTATCCTATTAGATACATTTAAGCGTGTTTAAAATGATGTTATGATGTTACTTGTTGCACACTTCTAAGAGTAAAGCGCTTCTGCAGAATAAAACCGGAAACGAAGGATAACACAGATATGACACAATTGACAGGTGACTCGTCCTGATTCCTTGGTTACAATAGAAATTTTATCACAATTTACAAATAGTTGGAAATATTTGGGATATTGTACGACCTCAACTGAACAAAATATATAACACTGGCTGTTTTTTTTAAATATTTTACTGCAAAAATAATACATAGTGCACCTTTAAATGCTGCTTTGGTTACTTTTGAACAGTAGTGTAATGTATACTCTGCTCCTTTTAAAGCCACAATATGTAATTTTTCTCCACTAGAGGTCACTAGCGTAGCTTCATGATGCCTTGATTTCTACTATGAGACACTTGTTACACACTGCAGTAAGCTAGATTGATATTAGGCATGGTAAAACATTGTACTCGCTGTAAATCAAGAAAACGAGATTTAAACAATAGGACTAACCGTGTAGAGCTATATAACAGTGATTCGTTTTCTGTTGATGAATGCATTCAAACAATTGCTCATCTGTCTAATAAAAACAAACACATTATATATAAAGCATCTTTGGTGTTTTAATAGTTTCTACAAAATAAAACGGAAATCGAGGGTAATGTATGATGTCACTGATAGGCAATTTTAACCATGTCCTGGTTAAAATAGCTTATTTGTCTGCATTTAAATATTCAATGTAAGTGCACAGGTCAACAAAATATATAGCATTGTTCTAGTGTTTTTTTTGTGTGGATATTTTAAAGGTCCCGTTCTTCGCGATTCCATCTTTCAAACTTTAGTTAGTGTGTAATGTTGCTGTTAGAGCATAAATAATACCTGTAAAATTATAAAGCTCAAAGTTCAACGCCAAGCGAGATATTTTATTTAACAGAAGTTCTCTTTCAAAGCCTACAGCGAACGGCCGGTTTGGTCTACACCCCTGCACTTCCTTCAGGAATGACGCCACTAGAACCGTTTGTTGACTAACCCTCCGCCCACAAGAACACACAAAAGAGGAGCCATGGTCTTGTTGCTCTCCCACGTGGAGAAGAGCGAGCATTCAGCGCTTGCATCTCCCCGTTATGGTAAGAGGCGGGACCTTTCCGGGCAAAGTGCGCTAAGCTGCTGTCCAATCACAACACGGGAAGCGCTGGCCCAATCAGAACTCATTACGTATTTCTGAAGGAGGGACTTCATAGAACAAGGAAATCATCAGGCCGTTTTTAAGACAGAGAAAACAGCGGTGTACAGATAAGTAAATTGTGTGAAAAATACTGTGTTTTTTTACACACAAAACATAAACTCATGTTATATTGCACACTGTAAACATAATCAAAACTTCGAAAACACACGAAGAATGGGACCTTGCAAAAATCTTACATATATTGCCTTTAACAGATTTCACCATGTTTGCATAAATTATGCAGATATTCTTCACTAGCACAGAAACTGCACAATACGCAATATAGGCCTATTGTCACTTAAACCATGTTGAAAGTATATGCTTATTATGTCAGAAGGCAAAAAGTTTTATTTGATTGCTGTTAGATGGGCAAATCTGTTTCCTATGTTAGTATTTCAAAACTGCATGCAACGGATGGCCCTCTAGCAGTAGGTGTCTGTCTCGATTGTGTATTTTCCTTGGCAGAGGGCAGCTTGATTCGTGATTGTTTTTCTCATGTGCATTGCCCCATGGTGCTGTTTGAGCTTTTTGGACCCAAACTCAGGCTCGCAAACTATGCAAGAGCCCTGTTGCAATCACAACATGCACAGTATTTCATTTCAGCATTTTCAGTATCTTACAGTAAGTGAGTGGATACAGAAATAGAAAGGATCAACTAGTAAAGAGTTCAGTTACAATCTATAGGTCTTCAACCTTCAATGCACAGATTTGATGATGAGGTGTTATTGTTATTGGTTTAGTGTTGTTATTGTTAAATAATATATATATATATATATATATATATATATATATATATATATATATATATATATATATATATATATATATATATATATTTACATGCAACTAACCCTCAACCAAACCCTAATCCTACCCTAACCATGGCTATAAGTACATGTGTACATGTAGTTACTAAATAACACTCCATAATAATTACACTGAAACAATGACACCATAAATAATACTGAAATATCAGCACATCAATGTCAAATTAATATGGGATATTAGTTCAGATGACAGCCAGCAATTCTTTAAGCATTGAAATACTTTTAAAATGTAAAATATTAACAAACATCAAAGCAGACAGATCCTTATTCACGGAGTTGAAATGAATGTAAACGACATGCATTCTTTACATCAAAGAGCTGCTTTAAATGAATACATTGTTTAAAATAATATATTTTTAGTTAACTTTGTGATTTTGTATGCATTTCTGAAATACATGCTTGGACACAGTCTCCTCTGATAACAGATCACTCTAAATTGTCATGTTGACATGGATTTTCTGTACAGCTGCTTTGTAACGATATGTACTGTGAAAAGTGCTATTCAAATAAATGTGAACTGAATTGAGGCAAAATCCTGGAAGACCTTGAAACTTCTAAGGAGTGTTTTTGAAGCATACTGTGGCAAAATGGAAAGAAACAATCCAAGACAAATTGAGCAACTGGTCAAGAAGAGAAATTGTCAGACTAAGAGGTCAGTTGCAACACTAACACTGTTCCAATGCTCTCTGGCTAAAACTGGAGAGACTGTCCAGACATCATTCTTTTCAACACTGCTCTTTGGTAGAGTGACTAGACGGGACATAAAACTTTTTGGAAGAAAATGCTGGTTAACACTGAAGCTGACCTGAAAAGCAAATTTGATCTCTGGCACAAACCAAATATAGGCTGACACCAAAGTACCAGTATTGCCATCAAGTGTGGCAGAAACAAGTTCTGGGCTCTGCCTGGAAAGCTTACTGCCATCAAAAGGAACATGAATGGTGCCATAATTAGGCAAATATTTTTTTTATATCTACATAATAAAAGAGATTAATTTCCAGCAAGCCAGTAATCCAATACACATTATTGTACAATCCCTGAGAAATAGGCTTCTCCCTTCTTTGGAGAAGATACAACAAACCAGAATGTGTCAACAAAACAGACTGTTACCATCAGTTAGCACAAAAAGCGTTTGATCCTGATGTATTAATAACAGAATAATATACAGTCGTGTAAGATTTATCCAAAGAACCAGCACTAAATGACCAAAGAGAGAGAGATAAGACTGCTGTTTAAGACACACAGGAAGTTCTGCTGATGTGAGAAGAGCTTAGTTTGGTCTTTCAGTGTCACAGGAACAGATAATTTAATACACTACTGTAATGAAATAATTCAACTACCTAAGCCAGATCTCTCGTCAAAGTTAAGAACCCGATGTTAATAAACAGCCAGCCTCTTAAAAGCTCCAGGAGAGTGAAGGAGTGATGTTTGAGTTTTGCAGTTTTGGTGTCTCTGCATTTGGAATATAAGTGCATGTACCAATGCTCATCAGCAATTACAACAATCAGACATAACATTATAATATATTGTGTTGGTTGCCATTTTGCTGCCAAAACAGCCCTGACCCTTTGAGGCATGGACTCCACTAGTCTCCTGAAGGTGTGATGTGGTATCTTGCACCCAGATGTTAGCAGCAGATCCTTTAAGTCCTGTAAGTTGCGAGGTGGAGTGGATCGGACTTGTTTGTTCAGCACATCACAGACGCTCGATTGGATTGAGATCTGGGGAATTTGGAGGCCAAGTCAACACCTCCAACTCATTGTGCTTCTCAAACCATGACTGAACAATCTTTGCTTTGTGCCAGGTGCATTATCCTGCTGAAAGAGGCCACAGCCACCAGGAAATACTGTTTTAATGAAAAGATGTACATGGTCTGCAACAATGCTTTTTAGGTGGTACATGTAAAAGTAACATCCACATGTAGGACCCAAAATTTCCTAGCAGAACATTGCCCAAAGCATCACACTGTCTCCGCTGGCTTGTCTTCTCTTACCATAGTGCATCCTGGTGCCATGTGTTCCCCAGGTAAGCAACGCACACACACCCGGCCATCCATGAAATGTAAAATTGCTCCGTGGTCCAGTTCTGTTGCTCACATGCAGGGGGCTGGCACTTTCGGCTGTGGACAGGTTTCATCATTGCCCCGTACGCAATAAACTGCGATGCACTTTGTATTCTGACAGAATACTTTGTATTCTATCAGAAATAACAACTTATTGGACATTGTTTAAATGCTACAGCATCACCGAGCATTGTTTCAGACCATGTCCATCCCTTTATGACCACCATTTACCCATCCTCTGATGGTTACTTCCAGCAGGATAATGCACCATGTCACAAAGGTCAAATCATCAATCAGTTGGTTTCTTGAACATAACAATGAGCTCTCACTGTACTAAAATGGCCCCCACAGTCAGCAGATCTCAACCCAATAGAGCATCTTTGGGATGTGGCGGAACGGGAGCTTCGTGGCCTGGATGTGCTTCCAACAAATCTCCATCAACTGCAAGATGCTATCCTATCAATATGGGCAAACATTTCTAAAGAATGCTTTCAGCACCTTGCTGAATCAATTCCACATAGAATTAAGGCAGTTCTGAAGGTGAAAGGGGGTCAAACACAGTATTAGTATGGTGTTCCTAATAATCCTTTAGGTGAGTGTATATATTATTATCAAGAAAAATTATGTGAACCTCTTGCAGAATCTGAAATTGGGGGGTGGGGGGTGGGGGGACTAAGTGAAGAATGTGAAATTATATTAACTTAGTCTATATGCAAACAAAGCAAATATGTAATTTTACAATAAGACCACTGAATAAATTACTTTTTTTGAAAGCATAAATCCAAGTACTGAATTATACCAGTTCAGAATTGTGACAATATTAAATAAATTGCACGATGAGTTGGGATGATGTCTGGAGGGAATGGGATGGAAGTTTTGCACACTCTTGCAGGGTTGCGTGTCAGCAGTAGAGGGTGTGCCTTTATTCTGAAAATGAAGGACCACATCATGTTTTGATCACAATTTATGTAGCTATCCATAACAGATATTTTCAAAGCAGATATCCACAGATAATATAAACTGACATTAATATAATCAATATTTAAAGACTTTGTCAGTTTCTGGATTTTGGATAGGTTCATAACAAATAGGACAATAATAACAACAACAATAAATAAATAAATAAATAAATAAACATGCTTATGGGATTGCCGTTGTAGAGAAACTGCATTTTCTAATATTCACCACAAGATGGCGCATGGGAAGTTATTGCCCAAGAAATGCACAAATGTTCATGCTTTCTCCTGACATTAAACCTTTCCCCTCTTCTCTTTATTTCTGTTCACGTGACACTATCCCTTAATGGAAAATATATTAAACCATTTTAACCATTTTGCGAGAAATATGGCATAATAGCCTTCATATGTTACCAGGGATGAATACTAAGTACAACCTTGTTAAATTAATTGCTGAAATCAAAGAATAATAATAATAAATAAAAAAAAAATTAAACGTCAGACATTATATCGTAGTGGTCTACCGAATAATGTCTTAAAAACAGATGCTTCTCAAAATATGATTAATAGAAATATGCAATAGCAATATGGTATAAAATATAACCTAATTTAAACATGAATACAAATATGCTCTAAAATATGAGAATATAACTAGATATAAATTCTAATAGTAGAATTTAAAACAGTCCCAACAATTTCATGAAATAACATGAAAAGTTTCAATAATTTCTAGACAGGCAATTTTTGATGACAACTAAAGAATTTAAAGGTGCACTAAGTAGTATTTTTGCATTAAAATATCCAAAAACCTCTAGGCTAATGTTATATATTTTGTTCAGTTGAGTTCTTACAATATCCCAAATGTTTCCAACCAGGGCCGGCGCGTGCCTATAGGCGAACTAGGCAGCCGCCTAGGGCGGCGGCTCAGCCAGGGCGGCAAGAGAGAGAATTAAAAAAAATATGTATTTGTTAGTTTTACATTAGGTAGGTTACAATTATGGCACTTATATCAACAACATTTTTTCCCACTCCATTAGTATAAATTTAAAAATAAAAATTTCCGCCCGGCCGCGCCCCCACCTCACTTAGAGCGGCATCGATTAGTATATGCGTGCAAAATACGCTCGACTGTGCCATCCGTTCCGTGGAAGAGCGCTTTTCGCTGCTTCGAGACCATGGGCGCGTATTTGGGTTTTTATATGACATCACATCTCTCAAAGAAAAGGAGAATAGCCTACAATAGTTCTTCAGGATTGCTTAAGACTGGAAAAGGCCCTGACTCATGGAGACTCACGGGATGTTGATAGGCATAAATAGTTTGAAGAGCTGACTGCTTTGGGTAGACGCCTGGTTGCTGGATCTAAACCACTGGATGCGCTTAAATTCATCTGTGAAAAAGGGATGGAATACATTTTTCTGAGCCCGATCTCACGAAAATGCATAGCCTATAAATAGTTTGCAATCTCGTGGAATGTATACGCCAAAATGAGTTTTGGCATGCATATGGTAGGCTACGTGGTTTTTCGCGTGCATATGATACGCACTTTATGGCGTATTATATGAACCGGATTATTAGGGTTATGGCGTATTATACATACGCATAAAGTGCGTATCATATGCACGCAAAAAAGATTTTACACTCTTAGTATTTATACGCATGACCATAAGATTGTGTTGATTTTTCCCAATGTTTTTATAGCATTGAGAGTGCTTCTCACTCTCCCCGTCACTGTGAGCTCAGTTTCTCAAAGCTTAAACTGATTAAAAATTATCTCCGACGTACAATGACACAACCCAGCAAGCAATTTTGCGTCTAAAAGACGTCTAATAACCGTCTAAACACAGCCCAGACGTCTAGGCTAAATCAAGGCTAAACTTGGGCTGTCAGTGAAAATCTAATAGACGTCTAATCGTAGCCCAAGATTAGACGGCTACTGAATGGCTACATCTATACGTCTAATAGACAGCAAATATGGGTCTAGGCTAAATCAAGGCTAAATTTGGGCTGTCAGTGAAAATCTAATAGACGTCTATCATAGCCCAAGATTAGACGGCTACTGAATGACTACATCTATACGTCTAATAGACAGCAATATGGGTCTAGGCTAAAACAAGGCTAAATTTGGGCTGTCAGTGAAAATCTAATAGACGTCTAACCATAGCCCAAGGATAGTCTTGTCATCAAATAGACGGCTAACACATGACTAATCTATACATTTAATAGACAACAAAATGGCTAAAGGATTCTTTTCACTCAAATATAACGGGTTCTAAAAAATAACAATCCATCCAAACACATTAAATATAAAGGTTTTATTTAGAAAAAGAACATTTACAACCTAGACAACTTAAGATAATACTAAAAGATCAAAACATAAAAATGACCAAATAAAATGTTAAAAATAAAATTAAAAATAAAATTAGGACAAGAAATATGGAATATTAACAACGTAATAAAAAATATATATATATATATATATATAAACTCTGTTGCCGCTGGTAAGTCGGTCATCATGGCATCTGCCAAATAAGAAACAAAACGTTGCACAAGAAAAGCAATGTTGACATCATAATTGTTTACTTTATTTAAAGTAATTGTGATGAAGTCATTCTCTTTTGCTTGGATGCGCACTAGAGCTGGGCAATAAAAGGTTAAGATACATGTATGTGACATGTTTAAAGAGATAGTCATCATTTACTCACCCTCAAGTTGTTCCAAACCTGTATGGGATTCTTTCTTCTGTTGAACACACAAAAATATATATTTTGAAGAATGTTGGTAACCAGGTATTTGATGGTAGCCACTGACTTTCATTGTAGGAAAATAAATACAATGGAAGTCAATGGGGCCCATAAAGCTTTTGATTATCCAGGTTCTTCAAAATATCTTCTTTTGTGTTCAACAGACGAAAAGAAACAACTTGAAGGCGAGTAAATGGCAGAATTTAAATTTTTGTGTTTAAAAGATATTTTAGCCATTATGTTGCATTAGGACCCTGAGGTAGATGATTGGAAAAGCATTGAATGGTTTAAGGCAAAAGTGAATTTCTGATCGTCTGTCGCATTATGAACCATCCTCTCCGGTCATCTGGGTCAGGTCTGCTTTCTGTCCCCCGAGTCAAAACTAAACATGGAGAAGCAGAATTCAGTTTTTATACGTAACATATCTTGAACAAACTCAAAGAAAACCTGCAGTCCTCCGGCAACTCTTCATTTATTTTAAATCAGGGTTTAATCTTTGCCACTGCCTTTTATTAACTGGAAAGGAATAATGATACATTTCTTACACTGCACTGCAAGTTTTACTCTCCTGTTATCATGTTTTTTTTAACAATGTCTTCTTATATTGATTTTTTAAATTCCCCAATGTTGCTTTTATGTAAAGCACTTTTGGCTTGGTAAAATATGCCATTCAATTTTGCCTTGCCAATTCAAAGACTCATATTTTCATATAATGATCCAAAGAGTAAAAGAATATTTGTGGCTTTCATAACAAATTATTATAGGTTGCACGTTTCTTGTTTATCCCCTTGAAGGTGTACATGTAGCATGCTAACCACATGGCTTCATTCTATAATGTTACTAAGCTAAAATCTCACCGTTCATACACGATAACAAATAATGTATATAATGAGCATATGTCAAAACGAAAACACAGATACTTACAAGGGCTAATCATGTCCTTTAACGTTTACTGTTGCCCGTTGTTGTTCTCCGTTCTCCTCTTCTTGTGTAAAAAAAAAAATCCACTCCAACCGACAGAAATGTTTTTCGCGATATCTGCCGTTGCCAGTAGTACAGGCTACAGTTGCCACCTAGCGGTTGAGAGTTGTAATTTTTTTTTTTTTTTTTTTTTTTTTTCAAATATATCTAGCTTACGATTTTCTTTGACTGTCTTACATTTTAAGTGAATGTTATGGGGGACAGCAAAGCTAAAACTTATTCAAATGTTTACAAATGGGTGGGCTAAAAGCAGACTACACATAGCCCGTCCAATTCAGAGCTAAATCGTGGCTATAGATAGACCATGACATGAAATGACACATCTTGCAGATATTATTGACAATGCGAACATGATGTAATATTAACCATATCATGTGCTACATTGCCAAAAACTAAAATTAATCAGTTTTGTCTTTTGACTAAAAGTGGGCTACGAATAGCCGGTCTGTATAGGAGCTAAACCGTGGCTACACACAGCCTATGCACATATCATTTTAAAGAAATGATACCAAACACCTTGTAATCACTGTTAACTTTGCTTACATGATGGAATATCATACATCTCACAAATTGTTTGGACAAAAATTAGATGTAACCAAATTCAAGATTCTTTTGGCTAAAAGTGGTCTACTCATAGCCGGACTATATCAGGTCTATAGTTAACCTAGACGGTGAAATGACGGCTATTGCTTGCTGGGAAGACAGACTCAATGGACTAGCAACAATTGCAATTGAGCACGAACTAGCTGAAAAAGTTAAACTCGAGGACGCAATCAAAGCCCTTTGCCGCTGCGAAAGCCCGACGAGCACGCTTCTGAAATGTAGGCTATTATGTGAATGTGTGTTTGTGTGTATCAGTCAAGAAAAAAATCGAAACCTCCAATGAGATAAATATATGTTTGCATATTGCATATGTTTAGAGATGTTCTGCTGGTGGAAACAACAGGAGACCATAATAGCTAACGCGACTGTCAAGATATGGCTCGCACAGTGTTCAGAGCATAAGTTCAGAGTCCGCGTCAGCAGCAGCAGCGCGCGTTTCTTGTAAGCGTGGCGTTTATGTTGCGTGTCATCCGTGGGGCGTCTGCTGATATTAATGTACAGGGAAGCCCTATACTTCATGTTAAATATAAATATATTGGCTATTGATACAGCAAAGACAACGCCGGCAGTATAGCCGGCCCATACCATATCCATGGTATTGACTGCAAAAGGCTACAGAATATTTCGTTTTGTATTGGTTTAATATTTCAAAATCGATAATTATATTGTTTTTTATTATTACAATTCGGCCTATATCTGCATTTATGTACAGACTTTCAAACATGAAAATGTCATTTTTATTAATATGTATTCGTGTCAAAATGGCATATACACATCTTTTCCTATTATATTTCGCCTGGAAACGCTTCCAACACGCTCGCGTGTCGCGTGAAAATAGGCGTATCTTCTATTTGAAGCATGCACGCGTTTTCCGCGCGGCTCGGACCGACGTAGGCAGTATGCAAGCTCTAACCGTTTAACATGGGAGCCGAAATAAAAACGGACACGCCACGCAGCCGAGATGCTCACGACACGCTTGCAGTGTGTCCCCGGCGTTATGGCCTTTTCACAACTGGTTCCTTCATTCGTTATTTATAACAGGTATTTATCTGATTGCGAAATGACTAAATTATTGTGCGCTTAGGTCGCGCTCTCTCTTATGTGGTCTTTGAATTTGAAATGAGCTGCTGAATAAATGCATCTAATCTTATGCTTTCGTTGCTGTAAACTCCGTTAAATGAGCATATACAACGGGAATTGAAGATCGGATTTATATTCATTTTGCGTAGGTGTAAGGTAGGCTATAAGACAACCTGCATGTTCTTTTTTTATTTTTATTTGTTTAGCTCCGTTTGCGAGAGCCGCGAGCAGAATCAGCCTGCCTCAGCTCGTCAAAATGCCTTTTACTGTGGTGGTAATAGTAGGCGAAATTAACTAACATTGTGATGCTTGAAGTGTTTTATATCTATGGATTTTATTATAGGCAAGACAAGCCAAGAGTTGATTTGAGAGACTAAATCGATTAAATATGCGGTTAACTCACTGTCGGCCGCTGGCCGCTTGGTCACTTAAAAAAAATAAAACTTTAATTTAACAAACAAAAAAATGCTCTAAACATTTTTCTAAATTAACTTAATAAAGAAACGAAACGAAATATATCTACTTTGACATTAAATACAAAACAGAACTATTTTAATGGCTGCAACAATGTCAAAAAAAAAAAAAAAAAAAAAAAAAAAAAAAAACCCGGCCTCCAGTCTCGGGCCAATAAGCCTAGACTTGAGGCCCGTGCAGGGCTCTAGTTTTATTCTGTACACTGTCTATTATAAAACAGAAATGATATGCAGCTGTAGCACTGTGTACTTTTTTCACGTTGCAGAATGAAAAATAAAATCTGAAAACATGCCTGCACGTTTTTATTTTAGTGTCATTTCATAGATAAAGAACATATTAATTCGTATGTACATGCATCTTAAGGATACCTAATTGTGAGTGTGAGGTGGGGGGCGGCACGATCGTGCTCTGCCTAGAGCGGCATTTGAGCTAGCGCCGGCCCTGTTTCCAACTATTTGTAAATTGTGAGAAAATTGCTATTTTAACCAATGAACCGGGACATCTGAGCATATCGTATGAGGGAGTGGCCTGTCATATCTGCGTTACCCTCGGTTTCCGGTGTTATTCTGCAGAAGCTTTACTCTTAGCAGTGTGCAACAAGTGTCACAGCAACTGCTGAGTGAACGCACACAGAGTAACGTCATAACATCATTTTAAACACACTTAAATGTATCTAATATGATAAACAGACCAGCGTTACTCATGACCGGAAAAGGCAACATCAAGCCACTTTAAGGTCAAATATGAATTACTAGCATTACCTCTACAAAATAGAAAACAAATAAAAAAGCTGATTAACACTAGAGAAAAACTTACAAAAGCAAGATCATATAGGTTATAGAAAATGTAGGCCTCTTTAATTGTTGTTGAGTAAAATTATAAATGAATATGTTAAAGATGTGTGTAATGAATAAGAAAACAATGCGAGGTGTGTTGTACTAAACTGCTGTACGCACCAACTGATCTGTTTACCCCAATTGATGTAGACAGATTAAATCCACATAACCTGATAACACCATGAGTGTAGTGCAAGTGTGTCAGTGTTGGCAGAGATTAACATAAGCACTGTCTAAACCATATTCTGCTGAGCAGTCAAATATGCTAATCTATAATCTGTCCTATTAAGGCACCTAAACGGAGTGTGCTCAATTTTCCAGACCAAACGGACCTACAGCGAGGGGTGGAGAAACCAACCAGCGATCATGAATGGCACGGAGGGACCGGACTTTTACGTTCCCATGTCCAATGTGACTGGGGTGGTACGCAGCCCTTACGAGTACCCACAATTCTACCTGGCATCGCCATTGGCATTTTATTGTGTGGCGGCGTACATGCTGTTCCTCATCGTCACCTGCACCCCCGTCAATGGCCTCACACTGTACGTGACCATTGAAAACACGAAGCTTCGGACCCCGCTGAACTACATCCTTCTGAACTTAGCGGTGGCTGACCTCTTTATGGTGTTTGGTGGATTCACGACCACCTTCTACACCTCCTTACATGGATATTTCGTCCTAGGACGTGCTGGCTGCAACATGGAGGGCCTCTTCGCTACGCTCGGCGGTGAGATCGGGCTCTGGTCTCTGGTTGTCTTGGCTGTCGAGAGATGGGTGGTCGTCTGCAAGCCCTTCTCCAAATTTCGCTTCACGCAACTCCACGCCACCTTCGGCGTTGCCTTTTCCTGGACAATGGCCTGTACGTGCGCCATACCGCCTCTAATCGGATGGTCCCGCTACATTCCTGAGGGCCTGCAGTGTTCGTGCGGAGTGGATTATTACACGTTGAATCCTGAAACTGAAAACGAGTCTTTTGTTATCTACATGTTCGTTGTGCACTTCTCCATCCCTCTCACCATCATTTCTTTCTGCTATGGCCGTCTGCTCTGCACCGTCAAGGTAGCAGCCGCCCAGCAGCAAGAATCCGAGACTACCCAGAGGGCCGAGAGAGAAGTCACCCGAATGGTAATCCTAATGGTCATCGCTTTCCTAATATGTTGGCTCCCCTACGCCAGCGTCGCCTGGTATATCTTCACCCACCAGGGGAGTCAGTTCAGCCCCATTTTCATGACCATCCCGGCATTCTTTGCCAAGAGCTCAGCGCTCTACAACCCGCTCATTTACATCTTCATGAATAAGCAGTTCCGTCACTCCGTGATGTTAATAGTCTTCTGTGGAAAGGATCCCTTCCAGGATGAGGAGGAAGACAGCTCCACCTCAAAATCCAAGACAGAGACCTCATCCGTCTCCTCCAGCTCTGCGTCTTCTGCCTGAGGGTCATGCTCCAGGTTATTTGCGGAAAACCCAATTCGACTGCCTGCCACCTATGACAGCTACTTCGCTGTAAGGTCATATGGAAAACTCTGAAACGGCAGATGAAGTTGTTCACCAGTTTCGCAGCACACAGGCGTTTCAAAACAGCGACTATGAATGGGATAAAATGATTTTATATAAAAATTACAATATGTGCAATTACTATTATTATAGCGTGTGAAGAACAGCACTTTATGTATGAGTGAATTCAGAGGCATCGCGCATCTAGTATTTCTTCCAACTCCTAATGTGCAAGAGGACCTGGGTTCAAATCCTAATTTTAAACATTAATTGGGATTTTATATAGGGTACAACAGGGCTAAAGGCTCCTTTGATTTAATTTTCCTCTAAACCACTAGCAAAAAAACTTGTCGTAGCACTTTATGAAACTGATGGAAATGGAAATTTGGCTGATCCTTGATGTAATCGTGGGCAGCAGCACAAAGTTGATGCTAACTTGATCTAATTTTTAATTTTTTTATTGAATTTTTTTAAATGAGAGTCACTAAAATGATTGTTTTTTTTTTTTTAGACAAAGGATCTTCTTAATGATTTTCAAATTATGGTATTTGGGGTACAAAGCACATGGGGCGAAAGGCACAGTAGCCTAACTAGCATGATAAATAGTTCGCTGACTTTTCCATTTGTTGACATGACATGGTCAGATTTAGACGGTAAATGTTATATATTAAGTTGGGTGTCCACATTAGAGTTAATCATCATATTTATAATGAAACCATAATAAAAATAAGATTTATTGTTATTACTCTAAATCTATATTAAAGCATTATTAGATTTCATTCAGTGGTTTCAGAATCTTTACTTTATTAAATATTTGATATATTTTTTAAATATATTTTTATATTAACATATTTAATCACAGTATTGGAAGAAAAAAATAGTATTTCAAGTATTCATCAATATAAGAATATAAAGTATTCATAAAAATAAACAAAACACTAAACTTTGTAAAAGTGATTATTTTGAACAAGTATTAAATTAGATATGATTAAAAACATATTATTTTAGCTAAAATATTTGTATAACTAATTTGAGCCTCTTGCCCCATGCTGGTGAGTGAGCATTTTACCCTGTGTGGGGTGATCATACACTATGGGAGTAATAAAAAGCATATTTCTTTCTTAAGGTGTGCCTTTAGTCCCGCTGTACTCTATATTTGATTTTTTAGAGACATTAATACTTTTATTTAGCAAGAATACATTAAATTCATCAAAAGTAACATAACAGTTTCTGCAAAAATATTAAGAAGCACAATTGTTTTCAACATTCATAATGATAAGAAATGTTTCTTGAGCATCAAATCAGCATATTAGAATGATTTCTGAAGGATCATGCGATTGAAGACTGGAGTAATGATGCTGAAAACTCAGCTTTGCCATCACAGGAATAAATTACATTTTAAAATATATATTATGTATATATTTTTTATTATTTATTATTATACAATGTGTGTATATATATATATATATATATATATATATATATATATATATATATATATATATATATATACACTGAAATATATAATACAATGTAATTTACTGTATGTACTGAAATCTAGACTACAAAATCGAACAGTTAATGGTAAAACGTAGAAATGTATTTTCCTTACAATGATCAAGGCACAATTGACAATGACATTGACTGCAAAAGTCAATTATAATCAAATGCATTTTCTGTATGTAAGCGTGGAAAATTAAACATTTAAAGTCCAATCAATGTTTCCATGATCATTATTTTTTTTATCTGCGTTTTATGGTTTTTGAGCCTTGCTCTCTGGAATCAAGTGCCTATAGGAAACTCTGTAAAAATGACCTTGAGGTAACTATAGCAACCCAGAAACCTCCTACCCTCCCCCTGATGTACAACAGAATACAAATTCAAACCTGCATAAACAGTAGAGAAGAGCACAAATGCTGGGATGGATAGATGGATAGATCAAACACAAGACAGTTAAAGACAGTTAACAAGAAGTTAAGACAGACAGACAGACAGATTTCTTTGCTTGGATCTAGATGTTGGGAAGTCAGCATACTTTGCACAGCTGGAAAGCAACAGTGTCTGTAGCTTACGTCACTCCAATTCTTTTTTCATTCTCCAAAATGTAGGCCTTCTATTCTTGGGCGCAGCAGTGGGACTAAAATGAGGTCAATATAATTCATTTCCATTCACACCAGGTAGCTCAACTAACACTGTCATTTCAGGAACTTTTGTCTTGAGCAAGATACTACAGAACTCTCAATCACACATTGTTCTTCTGCACAGTCATCTTTTCATGATTAATAACTTTTAAATATCTAGCTATAGACCAAACTGTGCCGGCATTGACTAAATCGTCTTAAGCCCTAGATTGCGTTGGGCTTGGGCCAACCTAAATTAGCTGAAAGATGAATAAAGATCATTCTGTAAAGTTATGTTAGTGAGGACATAGGTTACTAATTCCCTCCGATCCCTAGCCACCCTATCCCTACCGGAGCTGTAGCAGAGAACAAAGTACACCTGATGTGCTTCTCTTTTTATGCATTCACATCATTCTCTTTAAGCCAGAGAGGAAGGCTCAGTCTCTTATTCATCTGATAACCCGAGAGGAGTTGTTCTCACTGGATTTTTAAAAAGCGGTCGACTCCGTGGGTAGTGTATTGAATCTCTTTTCCTTCACCTTTTGAACCACCAAGAAGATAAAGAAGTCTTTGTTCTCTCCTCCTCTTTATTTTCCAGACATGTTGGCAAAGTGTTAAAGAAGCCAGTGCAGTTAAACACCATCTCTACCTCCCACACGCATCCATCTTGAATAAACTTCACAGTCCAAGTTCTCCTCCGCTCGACCGGCTAACTAGCCCATTTCCTCATTGTGAGCTTGAGAATTATAAGAAAGACCATCAAAATGTGTATATATACTGTTTTTATTTTTGAACATTATCATCATAGTTTTTATTTTCATTATCCCTTCATTCTTTTAAAATGATCACCTCTGAATGTACACATACTGCAAACTGTCAAAAATATACAAACGAATGCAGGCTTGTGCTATACTCTGGTCAAATGTCTAAAAAACAGTGGCACTGGGGAAGAGAAAGAAAATAAAAGAGAGAAAAGACATTGAAAGTGTAAAGACATGCACAGTATATGTCTGAGCACCACATTGACTGAGCTGCTCGGTGCATGAGAGGGCTCTCTGTAACAGAAGTTTCATAATCGGACAGTAGTCCAAAAGGCTGTCCTTTGTTTAACAAAAGAAAAAACAAAAAGAAAAGAAAACACCAAGAATGGTACTGTTAGGCACATAATCGTTTTCTTTATACATAGTTGTCGAACTCTGTAGAACTGCTAGCAGATTTATAAAAAGGGTCATAAAAGAAACCAAAATGACACTTCGATGGAAAGAAAAGAAATCATTCTTCTGCTGTTGAGAGTTGTAAAGATGTTCAACCATGAGAAAACACCAGTTTTCAAATCAATAATTTAGTATCCAGGGTCTGCGCAGTCCTTGGATGAAGGCTCGTGTGGACAGTGGGCTCTGGGTGTGGTGTCCTTCCTGGTCGACCCATCAGATGCTGAGGTCTTTGGAGCTCTCTTTGTAGGCCTTCCTCTTCGGCTCGGGCACGTTGTTGTTAGCTCTACTGTAATTGGATCTGAGCGTGCTATAATACCCGCTCAGCTGGGATCCGACCTCCTCTTCCTCCTCATCGCGGTACCCTCCGATGGGAGACAGGTCTCGACTTAGACTCCTCGTCCGGTAGGAAACCGGAGACTCGATTCTACGGTATCCGTCCTGTCTGCCCCCGCTTCTCACAGGGGAGCGGCCCCTCAATAAAGAATTGTAGTTCCGGAAGGCTGAAACCGAGTCGGGCGTCCGAACGCGGGGAAAGGTGCCGTCACGAGAAGCCCCACGGAGAAGGGTCGAATTCCGATAGGATTCAAGGTAGCTGGGTGGCTCTCTCTGTAGGGTGTTATCCAGACTGAGCCGGTCCAGGGATGTCGCCAAAAGTGGAATGCTCTCTGAGCGGGATGGAGGCTTTGGAGGAGGAGGTTCCTTTAAGGTCACATCAACCCCCCCCTTGAACTCATCGTTGTAGGGTTTGTCTGAAGAAGCCATAGGGCGTCTTGAGGGAGACTGGTATCTGGAGCGTTGAGGGGAGCGGTAGGGAGATCTACGGCGGTAAGGAGAAATGGGGCGGTAACCAGATCGGTGGGGCGAACGCTGAGGTGAACTGTGTCTTCGAGGGGAAGAGTGACGTTGATGCCGTCTATCCGGCGAGCGGCCCTGTCGCTGGTTGTATCGACTGTCCAAGGTGTTCTCGGCGCTCCGAGCTCTGCGCCTGTCTGGGGAGTGGTGCCTCCGGTGGTGATGGTGGTTCTGGTTGTGGCTGTGGTGGTGGTGGTGGTGATGATCATCCGTGCTGGACCTCTTCTTGTCGCCCTTCCTCTTGTGAGGCTTTGAAGCTCCGCTGTCCTTTCCGTGACCCTTGCTCCTGCTTTTCTTTTCGGGGGAGCGGTGTCTGTGGTTGCTGTGACGGTGATTTGACCGGTGGCCGTGCTCCCGTTGGCCCGACTCACGTCCCCTCTTGTCGTCATTACGTGATGATTTGTGAAGGTCTGGTGGATTGCTGGACTCCGATGGTGGGTGGGGCCGACTTTCGGGAGGAGCTGCATTCACTTCCGAAACAGTTTGTGCACCGGCGCTGAGGCCGTTGCCGTCGTTGATGCCGTCTGTAAGATATGAGTAATTATGGGTGAAATCGGTTATCATTTAGTGCCTCAACAAGCATCATGTCATGTGATGGATTGTGAATGTGTCTTTATCCTTACGGTATTTCCATGAAAAGCAGATACTGGTTTGGCCGTTACCATGACTAGACAACAGTGCCTCCATTAAGTACGTTTACATGCACTTTAAACTTGATTTTCAGTTCAAGGCTGGAATTCACTACATGACTTTTGCCTATATTTGCAGTCTGAAGGTAATCCTTGTGGTCGGAGTTTACAGTTTGCATAGAAAATCATGGAGCGTATGAACGCACGATTCTCTAGTTTCAGACGGATTGATTTTAGTCAGAGGAAATCACAAAGAATTTGATATTTTGAGCCAATTTTAAAGCACATGCTATTTACATTTTTAATGCATCTGCATGGATTTGTTGTGTTTGTAATGACAAGAAAGACTAAAGTGAACTTCAGTCATTTAATGTATGATGTCTAGTTTTTTCTTTGTAACCATTTTAACAGCTGGCAAGACAGTGATGCCTGGTGTATAAAAATCTGTTCGGATTTAAAAGTTGTGTAGTGTATTCCAGTCTTTTGTCCAGCTGAAACAGTTGTAGTGTAATTTGGTGAAGTCGGACTAACAAACCTTAATAATGCGATTATAGCTCAGCTTTACCCAGCATGTGAACATGTTAATCTACAAGCGGTTACTACAATTGGCTTCTGTATTGTAAGACAGAAGTTACGTGTGATCTTTTTTTACAATGACGACTGGAACTCGGCTATGCAAAAACCGCATGTTTTAAGTGCGCATGTTAACGTACTTAGTGATTCTGTTTCAAGAATTAAGAATAGTGTAATAGAATTAGTATTGATGCGGATAATGATGATACTCATGCATTTGCTCCTCCTGTTCGAATTGATGTCTAATTATTTAACAGCAAACATAAATGAACTGGTTTGTGATCGACATGTCCATATGATTAGGAAAAAATAGATGTAACAAACCTGAGGAAACACTTGCAGGCAAAGATTTTTGTTCCCGCAACTCTTTTATGAAGCAGTTCAAAATTAAGATTCTACAAGTAGAACCATTTTCGAGCTACATATTTTCCACATGCCTAAGATAGACATGGATCCAAAGAGACAATTTACCTGTACCGGGTAATGGCTTTGGTGGGTGGCAAACGTCGACAAAAAAAACGAAACGCATGACAAAAACAAAACAAAAAGAAACACCCAGTAATAAAAAAATAAAAAATGCATTCATTGATGATGTTTTCATTTCGTCTGTGGGGATGTCAGCAAACTTTAAATGCAAGAATGAACCCACTCATTCAGGTCACAATGTCAGGAATGGCCACAGCACTGGCAATGCATTCTTGTGTAAATGAACTTGCAAGGGACAGTACAGTTGAGTGGAAGCCACAGCACAGAAAACTGCCAGAGATGTGATGAGACGGAACACGGGATCTACAAACCGTGGTCTGATTTTGGTAGAAAGCAGGCTCTCCTGTCTTTTCAGATCTCATACAAGCACCGACTTGGGGAGCAACCATCGCTATGGGTGGAAGGAAGAGCCCAGAACAACAGAAAAGAGTAGATAAAAAAGAAGAGAGAGAAGCAAAGTATTTAGATCCCTGAAACAACAGTCGTGAGAGAGTTATGCTCTTTTGCAATGGAAACAGTGTTTATTTTATCAATTAGTCAAAGATAGAGATTGTCCATAAAACGCCCCCACCCTTGAGTGAAAAAACAACAGTAACAGAGAGCCGGATCCAAACGCGCACACGTACACGCGAACACACGCACTCACACACACATCCTCGCCCAGCTGCAAATCAACCCAAAGACAGTGAGATGTGGATGCCGTAACAAGCTTATGTGCACAAACACACACACCATATGAAGCAGTTTACATTGCAAACAGAAAGAAAACAAAAGTGGTGAGACATGGAAGAGAAAAATGAGAAAAACAAGTACAAAATGGTATAAAAATATACAACCTCACAGAGATATCATGTTGGTGCAGGAAAGGACACGTTATATCACATTCTGAACTCGACAAAATACATGAATGAGCATCTTTAAATGGCCAAGACCGAAAACAAAAAGCATAAAAAATAACTGTGGCAAATTAGTACATGAATTTTCCATAAATATTATGGAAATCGACAAGAAAAAAAAAGAAAAAAAAAACACACATTTAGATATTCACTGACATCATGCGGCACTGACATTATGCTCAATAAGTGAGTTGCTTTCTGTCTGTAAATGAAAGGATGTAACGTCCGAAAACCATCCGTTAGATACAAAAAAAACAAACCAAAAAATCGATAATGGAATGTGGCGTTTAAGAACCATCTGCAACATTGGCAAAGAAGCAGTTGACATGTACAACGTGCAAAAAAATCTGTGAATATGTGTACAGTATTGTGAGTTTTCACCGAAACGGCTAATGATACCAGAATGCGTTTGTAGTCATGGAGTCTCTTTAAAGACCCTTCTCAGTAGCTTACATTCACCTTCAATAAATATCATAAATATGTTACAACTCACTGACATCGTCATGCCACCTCAATGGAGGGCATGAAGGAGTTTATCATATTTTTTTTTCTCTCTGAAAAACAATAAACGTATATCCAGTTTTAGAAATGTTAATATTTCTGCCTCCTCGCTTTGCGTTTTTTTTTATTCTTGTGAAGTATTACGAAAAGCATGTGCCACAACCACCACCCAAAAGCCACATATCCCATAGTCCCCTAGGGTAGCCCAGTGCACAGAGGCAAGGGGGGCAACAGCAGCAAGAGGAAGGCCCATCACCCAGGAGGAGGTCAGAGGAGAGGACCAGTGCGCAGAAAAGAAGAGGTGGTGGTGTTGTCGACCCCCCGGGGGGGAAACTCCTCAAGGTGTGAAGACAGGGGAGAAGGGGATGTTCTCGTAGATTGACCCACCATATTCTGGCACCGAGCCGTCCCCCCTCCTTAGGACCAGGTGGACTTTTCGGCCACCGTTTTTGATCAGTTCAATGGCACGGGCGTGCTTCATGCCCTTGGTGCTCTCCCCATTGATCTCCAGGATCTCATCTCCAACCTAGAGAGATACAGAGCGGGAGAGAGGATGTAGACAGAATAAAAATAAGGCAATGGTACCTATATTTAGCGGTGACATCCAGTAAACATCATCATGCATAGGGAAAGCTAAAGATGAAGAGGAAGGTAGAATTTCCTTTGTTCTATTTTTCCTCTCTGCCTCTGGTTATCTGTCAGAGCTTACCATCAAGGGAATACCATTTCCACATAAATGGGTCTTCGGCTGACAACTCGCTGCGCTTCACAGAGTCGCTATGTGTTGCTATCCTCTCATCTAACTTGCAGTGCTTAGAATGGCGGCTGTGCAATTCATTTGTTAGCACTGGTGCTAATGGACAGACTCATTTAGCCTACTTTAAAATCCACATTTTAACATCACTTCTAAGATGACTTCTCTTAGAATACAGAAATATAGGGATAGAAATTAAATATTCAAGTCTGAAGCAAGACTGGGTCCTGAGATCCAGATCTGTTATACAGATGCTAACAAGATTTAATGTTTTGTGTGTGTGTGTGTGTGTGTGTGTGTGTGTGTGTGTGTGTTTGTGTTTGTGTGTGTGTGTGTGTGTGTGTGTGTGTGTGTGTGTGTGTGTGTGTGTGTGTGTGTGTGTGTGTGTGTGTGTGGAGGGGGTGGGGGGTTCTAACTGTGGTAGCAACAGTAAATGAAATAAAATACATCAAAGGTATTGTCCAATCATACTTCAGTAGCAAATTCATCTATAACTTAGATTGATCACTTTCATCAATCATAAAAGATTAGTAATATAATAAAACAAAATAAATGTTTAAGTAAATGTTAAAAATAAACTTTTAAAAATGCTTATATATGTGTTTTGTTGGTGAGAAAAGCATTGTATCCAATCAAACTTCAGCAATAAGTAATAATATAACTATTAATATAATATAATATAAAAAAAGAAAAGAAAAGAAAGGAAAGGAAAGGAAAAAAATGCATGATATACATTCATGTGTAGGGTTAGTAGCACGTACCCTCATCTTTCCGTTTCGCACAGCTGCTCCGTCCTCTGCTAGTCTCAGCACATATAGGTCCATGTTGTACTCTCGACCCCCTCGAAGGCTGAAACCAAAGCCTTTATTGTCCCTCTCCAGATCAACAGAGTAGAATTCAGCATCCTAAAACACCAACACATACATGCCAAGGTCAGTGAAGAATCTATAATTGTGCATTTTTTTCATAAAGGCTCCCATTTCAGCAAAGGGAACATAAGCCACCAGCAGGAACCTAACATGTATTTGATAGTAACATCATCAGAGGAACAGCTTAAATAATTGATCTGGCTCTGATGGTATTTTGGGTGGGTGTGTGTGTGGGGGGGGGGGGGGGGGAGCCAAACAGAGCAATCACGAGGCACCAATTCAAAGTCCAAAATAGCACCATACAAGTCACTTGTTTTAAACATTTTGCTGTCCTTTGTTTTTGACAGTTTATCAAACTACTGGCATGCCTTCTCTCAGAGGGCAAAACATCTGAAGGAGATGGCAGCGTAGGGAATGGAGTGAGCGATGTACCTGATTTGAAGTTTGTGTCGGAGCTGGAGGGGGCGGAGCTTGTGGGGCTTTGAACTCAAAAGACTCCTGTTTTGGTTTGGTGTTGTTTCTGGGGAAAAAAACAGGCAAAACTTTAAAATATTGAACACTGATATATCACAGCCCCAAAAATCCTTTGGACCTTTAAGCCACTCTTAACTCTTACTAACCCCAAGCTATCAAAAAAATAAAAATAAATTAGGAACCAGTAAAAATGGCTCAGAAAAGTTAGCTTTCAGAAAAGTGCTGATATCAACTGGTTTGATTTATTGTTTATCCAATGCAATGAAGTTCATTTATTTTTAAATGTGACTTGAGTGATTTTTTTGGAGCCACATTCCATTTTTAATGGAGTGTCCTGATGTGATTTTCTTTCATAAATAAATGATGACATATAGTTTGACAGTAGAAACGTGGCCCCTACATGTCTACTAACTCTCATTAGAGTCTTAGTAGACTGCTAAGGTTAGAATAAGTTGACATACTTGCAAAGTTACTTATAGTCAATATAAGTCACCCTCACAATAAAGTGTTAACAGATATTAAGCAGACAGTCTATATTCTAATGAGAGTTAGTTGACATGTAGCTGCAAAATTTACTAATAGTCAATAGAAGGTTCTAAAGTTACCAATTACTTCAAATTCTTCTTTTAGCCCAACTAAAAATGGCTGTATGGCATGGATGCTTTTAAGTTCAGGTCTGTGGTGTGTACCTTGGCTCAGGTGCAGTTTGCTGTTGAGGAGTGTGTGTGGTAGTTATGGTTGCAATCTTCTCAGCGTTGGTCAGCAGTGATGCATTGGATGACTCTGCGGGAGGAACATCCGAAATGTTAAGGAAGATAGAGAAGCCTCCACATCATTACCCATAATGCATGTGCAGTGTGTAAGTGTACCCTGTGGACCAAGCATCAGAGGCCCATTTTCCATACAACAAAACATTAGCACAAGTGCACTGTGCAAGTGCACTGGGCAGCAGGAACACCGGCACATTTATCATTCTGGCTGTAGCTTTCTCCTCACAGATTACATTACAGACTAATAACTGAATACCATGCAAAGCCGAACACCCAATTTCCCTCTTTTGTCTGTAATCTCATATCACAATCTACCCTCACATTAACAATTACAACAGCGTGTGTTGAAGGGATAATTCACCCAGAAATGAATATTCTGTATCATTAATTTACTCTCATGCAGTTCCAAATCTGTATGATTTTATCCTTTCAATGGAAAATAATGTTCATTCTGTGGTTAAAGTTTGAATTCAATTTAAAATTGAATGAAGAAGATTAGATGTATTGCAGATAATGTCTCAATTTTCGGTCTTGGAAAATATAAAAAAAATGAAAAAGTCCTATCTCATACACAACAGTCAAAAGCTTGGAATAATTATGATTTTCTAAAGTTTTTTAAAGAAGTCTCTTATGCTTTTAACAGTATATGCTATACTGTTGTTATTATTGCAGATATTGTTACTATTGAATTTTCAGAATCATCGCTCCAGTATTCAGTGTCACATGATCCTTCAGAATTGATTTTAATATGATGATTTGCTGCTTAATTACTATAAATTACAGTTGGTGCTCACTTACTAATAATGGTTATTTTTACTATCAATGTTGATTTTGTGGAAGCCATTTTTTTTGTAAAAAAACAAAACAAAACAAAAAACATAATTTATTTTAATATTTTGTAACATTTTACAGTCTTTACAGTTGCTTTTGATCAATTTAGAGCGTCCTTTAAAAAAATAAAATAAAATAAAATCTTAATTACCTTTAAACCTTTGAAAGGTAGGGGTTTCCACAAAAATATTAAACAGTTTTCATAATTGTCAGCATATTATTATGATTTCTGACTAATCATGTGAGAATGGCTGCTGAAGATTCCAGGAATACGTTACATTTAAATTTGTAATAAAAAAAACAAAAAATAAAAATAAAATAAATACAGTTTTGCTGAGGATAAGACACTGAATGTTCAAAAACATTGTATATACTGTATATGGTAGTGTACGTTTTACAGTAATTTTATAGTGCCTCTTGGAGCTTCACATACTGTAGTAATTGTATGCTTTTGTCGAAAGGAAAACAGCAGCTTCAACATCCTTCAAAACATCTACTTTTATCCATTTTTGGGTGAACCACTATACTAGTTTAATTGATCTCGGATCATTTGCTTTGACTGCATCGGCCTAACTCTTAAATCAACTGTCACCTATGAAATGTGGGCTGCTGTTGCTTGTGCTCAAAGCTGCTTTAATTCCGCCCCACTGGGCAGTCACTGTGGGGGAGAGAGGGGACTTTGATGAGTGCACAGCCCGTGAATCCCACCATCTTAAAATAGCCTTTCCCCATCACTCTGCTGTGAACAGACTCTCTTTCCTCATCTCATGGTTTTATCTTGGTTTTTTTTTCTTTTTCTTTTCTCCGCTCAGAAAGCACAAGAACTGCATAAATTATAAATGATGCATAAATTAAGTGCAGAAACCAGCAAGAAACTAAAATACTACATTTTAGTAATTGCAGTCAAGTAATATTCAGGGAAGCAAAAAAGAAAAACTACCCACAAAACCGTTTTCACCCTCCTGTAAACACAACCAGACGTAGACACCCACATTCTGTCAATTTTGGAAATTCCCATAGTATGCCAGCGCGCTCCTTCTCTCTAATTAAAGAGTATGAAGAACTCAAGACGGACCCAAGTGTGTTTGGCATCACGTATTATAGCAGAGCCGAAACTTCACTTCCACTTCACTTACTGCATGCCGCTTTCCCTCTGAGGAAAACACTCAGTATAGTGAACAGACACACTGGCACATGCATGCACGCATATACCATGAGCTGTTATACCATTGGCCAACACTTACGTTTTTGAGTGGGAACCAGTGTCAGTTCTGGCTCACTTGGTGGCCTAGGTGAGATGAGACTTAATCAAAGAAAATAAACACTTATTACAACTAATTAGTACTTGGATATAGGTCAGAGGAAGTTTTTAAAAAAACAACAAACAAAAAAATCTATAAATAAATAAATACATTTTATTATTTTATATGAATATATAGTTTTCTACAAATAAGCATATAAACATATTTTCTAACAAATACATATGTTGCTAAAACAATCCCTACTGTTCAGTTCTGACTTCATTTCCAAAGATTTTCCAAATTTTAAAAAAGTTGTTAAAAAAGTGTCCTCTTAGTTCATGCTCTTCTGTTGTCATGCTTTTCGATTTGCCCTCATGCGTCTGCTTCTTGTTAATTATGTAGTTTAGTGTTTCTCTGTGTATTTATAGCCCTCATTTTCAGTTGTTCTCTGTTCATTATTGTCAGTGTATACTAGTTCTTCAATTTTTGAGTAGACTGTTTGTCTATTTAGATTTTTGACATGCTGCTTTTTTCATTCCTCCGGCAACCAATGTTCAAATCTCTGGGGAAACATTGGAATGTGCATGACGCTTTTGCACGGCTGTCTTTGTTCCCCGACCAACCTTGTTGGTGTGCCATCTGTCATTATTGCAACAGCACAATATGAAGGCGTTCTGCCTCTAAGGTTATAAGAGCGTGTTGCATATTCAGTTTGTTGATCCCCTCGCAGGTTCCTGTTCATTATTCTTCTTCTAATAATGCTGAATGTGCTGTCTACATTATTACCATAAGGCTCACGAGAGCAGTATGCCGAGATGCTGTGCTATTACATATATTGCACCCATCCAGATGCCCAATATGTTCTCATCTCAGCTATGCTGGTTGAGCAAAAGGAAAAAGAATGAGAGAGAGAGAAACTGACCATCTCCTGGAATGATCCGCAGCGTCACCGTGTTTCCAGCCTCTTTGATCAGGTTGACGATATCCGAGTGGGACTTATTGGTGATGGAGCAGCCGTTTACAGCCAGGATCCGGTCTCCAACTTTTAGTTTCCCACAGCGGTCGGCTGGACTTCCCTCGATGATGCGACCTATTTTATGAGGCATTGCCACACATGCATTTCCAGCTTTTGGCCAACAGTGATTGAGCATGTATGAGTTTTAATTAATTGGTTAATTTTGTTGATTTTTTATTTATTTTTTTGTTGTTGGTGGGGATGGAGAAAGAGAAACAGAAATAGAGAAAAGGGAAAAAGAGAGAATGTGTAGGGGTTAATACACCAAGCCACCAAGCTAAAGTGCCAACATTCACATCATAGAATGCCCACAGATTGTGCCCTGCAAGCTAAACACACCTCAAAAGAAACTTGACAGACAAAAGCATGTTACTTAATGGACAGCAAAGATATGGCGACAGGGGTGCTAACAGCAAGAACAGACATAGTGAATCTGCTAAATTTGGTGATATTAAACACTTTTGAATGCACGCTAGATCACCCTGAACATCATTTCTTTAGCGCTCTTCAGATCCTGTGAATAACCACCACCGCTTTTTAATTATTCATTATGCGAAAAAAGGTGTAAACTCTTGAAATTCTCTCAGAGCACTGCATTGTGCTACTATTCTGCCTATGTGATGAATTATGAAAAATGACTGGATAATATTAGGATTATTAAACTTCACCCTTTGTGGTTTACTTACTGTAGTGTGACCCTAATGGTGCCATTAGCCGTTTTGCTAATTTCTGCCACTGTGCTGAATTCAACCACACACCCTCCATTCAAAATCCCACCTTCCAAGGTTCGCAAATGCATAAAATATTTGTATTTAGGCATGTAGTTCAATGTATTGCAACAATAAACAAAAAAACTTAAGGGGTCATTCACAATGCATTTTTGTGCTTTAAAACACTAGATGCTGGCCAGTGGAATGAAAAAAAGACATTTAAGGTAATCTTTTAACTTGAACGCTGCTTTTTTTGCACGGGACACAGCAAAAGATGCAAGATGTGAGCGTAACGGTCAAACACTTGAAAACAATGGAAAAGCAACGCAAGAGAATTAAAAAACATTGAGCAGGATATATTAAAATGTAGCGCATGGATTCGGCAGGCATGTATCATGATGATACTAAGTGGGGCAGCTGGTCCAGCTCTATAGCGCCCCAATTTCCAATGTAAATCTGTGGTGAAAAATGGAACTGCAGCCAGCTCTAATTGAGAGCCATTGGGGGCAGACTTAAGAGTTCAGACTGCCCCGGTTGTTTTCACATTAACTTACGTAAACCTCACTCCAGACCCAGACACTATCAGTTTGCTTCAGCTATGTGTCTGGATCAAGTCAGTGACTAGCCTATTTGGCATGTCTGTTCTTCCTATGTGGAGTATCGTATCAGTTTAATAATAATCTAAACCCTTTAGTTTAAACATGTGAATGGACATGTGAATAGCTTTTTTCTATAGTAGTTCTGTTGTGTCTGTTTTCTGTTTGTTCTGAGCATAGACATGACTTCACTTTTCCTCGTTGGAATTCCTACACAACTTACAATATTCTAAAACAACATTTGGATGCAATAAATACTACATCAAGGCAATTTCTAAGATGTGATTCTAAGTGTTTGTTTGTACTAAAGTCTGTCAATCATCATTAGAGCGCCACTCTCAGGCTGTATAACTCAAGGACATTGGAATTCTGCCAAAAACGCGTCTGACGTTTTCAGTGATTATAGGACATAAAGCGTACAAAATGTTTATCATAAACTAGCGCTAAGACCCAGAATCTGCCCTACCTAAATGTATGGCCAGGAGCTGCCACTGGTTCTATGTGAACAGCCCTCATACACTTTTAATGTGATAAAACAGGGGTCAGCATCGTTTAATTATTTTTCATATCAACCAATTTTAGTGGTCTTATCTTGCGAAACATGTATGTTTGATCAATTTAAGCGATGTGATGGCACTTGGGCAGGAATTTTAGTACAACTATAAAATTTAACCTGTTACACCTGTCATACTGCTATGAAGATGATTTGTAGTTTGATTGTAATACTAATGACTGAAACTCTGCTTACTCTGAGGTCCTCGTTCACAGTGACTCTCGCACAAGAACTTGTTTCATCACTGTAGTAAACGAGTGCCAAGCACCTCTTTCCTTTTATTCCTCTCAAATATGGATCTGTCATTTGCCTCTTCCATCATAACGCTCTGAACAAAACTCCCACGTGGAGTAATCACCGAGCCTGCTGGATCCGGCGTACGCTTACATGAAGGCTGCCAACGGCACTATTGTGAGTTTAAAGAGTGCGAGCGTTCTGCTGAACACGACGAAGAAGGATCTGAGTCTGTAAACATGGGATGTCATACTTGCTTTGCCTTTTTACTAATTTGATCTCTCTATCCATTACAGTTGTTAAGAAAAATGTGTTAAAACAAATTAAGTTGGTGAGATTAAATGGAGAGATTTGGAAAACCTAAATGCTGACAGCCATCAGTCGACAGCCATCTTTTGTAATGGAGACTTGTCTGGTTTTGGGAAGTAGAGCAGAAATACAGCCTCAAGAAGAGAGGGTGGATATTGACCCCTGCTTCAGGCAGGCATTGCAAAAGCACTGCCCTTCGGAAAAAGAAAATCACAGGCCATGCAGATTGCCGTAAGGAAAATTGCCGAAGAACCAACACCCACCAAAAGTGAAAACCACAACCAAAGCACCATTCTAGGAAAAACGCTCCCAGAAGAATGTGAATCTCTTAGTCCTTTCCTCTCTTTATAATATAAAAGAAGTGAATATGCAAAAATGCAAATATGTGATTGCTTGTTCCCATCAATGCACTAAGGCAGAACCACACTAAGGCAGACAATTATATCCAAAATTATGCACAGTGCATTCAAGCTATACATTTTGTCATTTTAAGCGCTTTCTGGGAATAAAACTTAACAAGTTGGTATTGCTAGTATTATGCCCCACCAGCTGAGCTACAGGAATTTACAACTAAAATAATCGGCAGACTAAATGTACTTTGCCTGGATATATATTAAAAATACATAAAATATTAAGGTCACACTTTAGATCAGGGTCCAATCCCCACTTTTAACTATGACCTTTGTCTCAACAAACTCCTTATTACTGCTTATTAATAGTTGGTAAGGTAGTTGTTAAGTTTAGGTATTGGGAAGGATTCATTGTTTAATTGGGGGGCAGTGGCACAGTGGTTCAACCACCAGTGGTTGGTGGTTCAATCCCCGGTTCCACCTGACCAAGTGTCGAGGTGTCCATGAGCAAGGCACCTAACCCCAGCTGGATGGTGCCTTACATGGCTGACATCGCCGTCGGTGTATGAATGGGTGAATATGAGGCCATGCTTTGGATGGCCATAGGGTCTGTTGAAAGCACTACATAAATGCAGTCCATTTACCATTGACCATTAAGGGATGCATAATATGGCCATGCAGAATTAAGCTTTAATATGTGCTTTATAAGTACTAATAAACAGCTAATATCCTAGTAATATGCATGCTAATAAGCAAGTAGTTATTGGACCCTAGACTAAAGTGTTAGGATTATTTAATAATAAAACTATTCATTCAACAACAGCACTATCCAAGCAAACTTACCGAAAGTGGTTCCGGCCTCGGGCCTCGACACTGACGACACGATAACAAATCCGAATCCTTCGTTCTCTCCACGTTGGATCTCCACATCGTAGGGCTGGATGGCATTGGGGACAACCGTGTTGTTGCTGCCGCCCCCGCCTCCGCTGCCGATGCCGCTAGTGGAGCCCGACCCGGAGCTGACCGTGTTGAGGGAGTTCTGGCTGCCCTGTGGCGTACGCTTCTCCTCGGTTAGAGATGGAGCCTGTGTGCTGCTGTGGTGAGAGGAGGCAGGAGAAGGAGGCATCTCACCATCCACCTTTGCCACTGAGGAAGAAAGAGGTTGGGGGAGGGTTAGGAAGGTCACAGAGATTTATGTTTTGCATGTCAAGGAGAAAACACTTGTAACACTCAACAAGCAACTGGCAAAGGCAGGAACTCACAGTCACGTTTATAATCTAACATGATTCTGAACTGCATAACTTGGTTAAGTATTTTTGCCATGGAATAAAAAAAAAATTGGGTAACATTTTATTTTACAGTGTACTCGTTACATGTGTTAAATGAACTTACCATAGTAAAATAGAAATTGTGCATAATTACATTCAACTAATCATTAATCAATCTCTAAATCCAACCCTAACCCTATAGTAATTACATGTTGTTAATGAATATTTCTCAGTACTTAAATATATAATTACAATGTAACAATGACACCTTAAAATAAAATGTAACCCAAAAAAGGTAATTGTGATATTTATTTTATTTTTTACTTTTTTCTTCTTTTTCTTATTATAGTCTGAATTGCGAGAAAATATAGTATACATCTTGGAATATCTTGGATTATTTTCTCAGAAATGGGAATTAAATGTGTATAACAGGAATTGTGAGTTTATAGATATAAATACACGATTGCCCGAAAAAATCTGAGAGCTAAAAAATTGCAACCATTTATTTATTATTCCGTGGCAGAAACAAACTTCTATAGTTAGGACATGTCATTCAGATAAAAGTTAAATGTCCCTGGGAGTATAAAATAATCTTTGCTCTGCTCTTGTATTTAGGTAGGTGATCCTGGATCAGTGAAAAAGGTTACCTTGTACTTTGAGACCTGACATATGGGACTCAGAGCCATGCATAGTTTAATTAGCCAGAGTCAGCAGGCGTACCCTTCATTATCATGTGCCGTGAACTCTCATTTAAATAAAGTCTGTCTGATATGAATGGATAATCAGGCCGCAAAATCCTGCATAATTCACAATTCCACTATTCATGCTGGTCATTACATAAGGGATACAGAGTGCAACATGTAAGCTGCAATTAACACGTCCTCTGGAATTGACACCACATACTGATATGAATGACATATGATACAGACAGAAAAGCTTTGCAACTGCTGGAGTTTGCTATACTTTAGGTACAGATTATCTTTTTTGGTCATAAATGCTTCATAACAAATCTAGGATACAAAATTAACATTGGAAAAAGGTTTCTATGACTCAAAATTATTAACATAAAAAAATAGACAGAAAATGTAAAAATATATTTTAAAAAATTACAATATCTTTCAAAGGTTTGGGGTCAGTAAGATATTTTAAAAATAATTTCTGTAATTCTGCAAATAATATTCCTAAGGATTTCTATTTCAGCTGTGATAAAGATATTCTTAAGCAGCAAATTAGTATATTAAAATGATTTCTTAAGGATCAGGTGACACTGAAGACTGAAGTAATAATGCTGAAAATTCATCTTTCACATCCCAGGAAAAAATTACATCTTAAAATATATTAAAATAGAAATAGTAATAATATTTAAAATTGTAATAATATTTCACACATTTACCGTTTTACTTAGTTTTTGATCAAATGAGCAAAAGATACTTCTTTAAAAAACATATAAAAAATCTTGACTCCAAACTTTTGAACCGTAGTGTATAAAAACAAAAATGAATTAATTAATAAATAGCCAGTCAGTCAGTGACTTTATTAGGAAGGCATGGTTAGTTAAAGGCAAGAATGATAGTAAGTATTGCAGATGTAATGGGCATCTACGGTCCAAACGCAAGATCCAAATCAATTCAAAGTTTTATTTTTCTCAATGTTCAACACACGTTGAAAATTCCCTGCATTAAGCCAACGAAACGGAAATATGAGCAACACAAAGTGGTTCATCTCACTGACTGACTGGCTTATCTCATCATCATGGCTGCAGGTGACCTATGTTTCTAACAATAATTTAAGAGAAGAGTTCAATAATTCTGTTGTCATAGGGACAAAATATATTTTTCAATAAAAATGTTGAATAAAGTTTCACGACTAGTCATAAATATTTATGGCCCATTCTTTTTCTCAATGATAATAATATTTTGGAGTCTGCTTACAACCATATCCAGTCTTGCGTCTCACAGTCAGGTTGACGTGACCCTGTTTTGCGGCTTGTTGCATGAGTTGAACGACTAGCTGATGGGATTTTCCCACAACAGCCGTTCCATCCACACAAATTAGCTCATCTCCTGATCGCAGACGCCCATCTTCATCTGCAGCTCCATATTTCACAATGTGGCCAATATAAATCTGTACAGATGGACACATAAAGAGAGTTAGCAAAAGTTTTGAAATAAATCTGTCTTGGCCAAACTGAACTTCAACCCTTGAGGTTCATCACTTTTCAAGCTCTGTGTCAGTATTGTGTCAAGGGGTTTATCTTCACTGACACACTGAAATTTCTGCTTATTTTAAGTCTAATGGTTGTGAAATGTTCTCCAAATTGTAAAAGCTCTATGGAATTTTTTACATCTCTTGTTGAAAGGAGCAGTATTGCGGAAAGCTCGGTTTTTCATTCTTCAAGGACTAGAGTCCGAGAAACCGGCTCATCAGCTCAGAGATGTAATGTGGCCTCATTAAAGGAAAGAGAACTGGTGGTCTGAGAGATGTATTCTGACTGATCGAGGCTGCACTGCGCAGATCAAAGCCTTTATCAACCTACACACACAGAGGGCTGATGCTTTCACTGGGAACAAGTTTTGCCAAAAGCTGAGTGTTTGTAATATGCTGGGCACATTTTACATAGGAATGGGTATCATGCACCAACTGTGAAGACTGATTGTGAGAACTTGGCCATGCTTGGAAAATCTTCATAGGGTCTATATTTGTTGGGTGCCTTTGGAACTATCAAAGATTATGAGAGTATTTACACAGACATCAAATAATAATAATAATTAAAGCATCTGTCTGGCATTATAACTAATTCATATTAACTAATAAATAAGTAATACTGTAACATTTTTATCAAATATAATTTAAAAGCATAATAAAGTGTTACTATTAAAAAGTTATTTTGAAATTATTACAAACTAGTAACTATTAAAATAGTTTTTGTTAATTTAAAAAAGCTGAAATTAAAATATAAATATCAGATACAAAAATCTGAAATGAGAAATGTTGCCTTGACAACTAGCCGAAATAAGTTGAAGTATTAAAATGACTAAAACTAAAATAATATAACTAAAGCTAAAGTACATATTAAAAAAAAAGCAAAAGTACAACTAAATTACTAAAACTAAAATGAAAACCCAGTCTATAAAAAGTAAAAGCAAATTCAAATTCAAGTAATACATTTATTAGACTATGAAAAACCCACTGTTTGCCTTCATCATTTGGCCCCACGGTGTGAATTTTATATATATATATATATATATATATATATATATATATATATATATATATATATATATATATATATATATATATATATATATATATATATATATATATAAAATTCACACCGTGGGGCCAAATGATATATATATAAAAACTAAAATAGTTTTAAATGGCCTAAAACATCAAACCACATGAAAAAAATGTATGTCATCTCACCACAACAGATTAAACCAATTAAACAAAAAATGTATATTAATATCAATATAAATATGAATAAATGAACAAACTTAATGAGCACAATACTCGCAGAATCGCACAAATGGGGCCTGCACTCACTGCACTTACCGGCTCGCCAGGTTCATTGCCTCCCAGGATCCTGAATCCAAAGCCGGTATCTTTTCTCCACAGGAAAATATCCTGCTCCTGGTAATCAGGTACTGAAAAGGAAGAAAAATAGCTTGAGACCGTGATCAATTCACCAGCAGAATGACGCACAGGCTTTGATTTATAACAAGATCGTGCCTCTTTCAAGAACGGCTGCCGGTTCAAGGAAAAGCGAACAATGTCGATTTCATGATTGAATCTCTGGCCCTCACACATCTGGATTTTCTCTAATTGGTTCACACCAATGAAGATGTAATATAATGACTACTCTGCTCTAATGAATTTACAATTCACAATCCGATTAAAAGGCATTTGCATCTGAGAAAATGACAAGCACTGACACACGTGCTTAAATCTAGAGTACAGATCATGTGAAGCAGAAGAGAGAATCCAGAGGTCTTTTGAAGCAGTTGTGCCCTTGAGCTCACACCACCGCCTGAGCGCCGTCTCCACCACAGCACTTCCATGTCAAATCAGTCGGGACAAGCACCAGCAGAGCTTCCACCTCTTTTAGGCTTGAAGTCCTGCAGACATCAGCAATCTGTCAGGTTTTACATTATTGACCCTGTAGCTCTCCAATGCATCACATGATATTCTGTCGGGGGACGCTTATGCCTGTTAAGTAAGAAAGAGCTGGAAACCGTGGCTCCAGGCAGATATTTCTGACGCAGGCTTTTACCGGAGATCTTTTTTTAAACGTGCTTACCTTTAAGAATAGGTTTCATTTATCGTAAGCTAACAACAAATGCACTGAATTCGTGATTCTGCTGCAAAGCTATTGAAATGCAGCTGAACGTGTGGAGCAACTGCCAGATACAAGGACCTCTGTCTCTAGTCTAACCAGATGTACAGCAATTTACTGTAACAGAGACAGGAAGTAGAATGGCTCCAGAGCCATTCAAAATGGCTGCTGTATGGGCAATTTTCCCACAACGTTCAATCTCTATTAAGAAGCAAGGACGGGTGTGCCAGACTCTGCGAATTGTGCATTATGGCAAGGATAGACTTTCAAAGTACATTTATTTGTGTTAAAGCCTCTCAATGTAGCTGCTCGCTGGGTTTATTGAACTGAACGTTTTCCAAATGGTTCAAAAATACAGATCAGACGTCAATGATTTATTTCTCAGCCTATTCAAGGACCGCAACAGTCTGATTATTAGTCGGTTCTGTTAAGTGACTCAAAAACATACACTTCAACCTGTGAAGCCTTATTCTCAGACAAATGATTATAATGATTTAGAGTCTAACAAGTGTAATCCAACTGCAGCAACACTGGCTAATTCACAAACGAATGTCTCGAAAAATATCGTCGATACTTTTTAGTGAATCATTAAAAAAGTTTGTAAACACATGTAAAATAAAATAATAATTTTAACTTGAAGTTACGTGAAGGCCAGGTAACCCTGCATTTAACCCGTCCAAGCGCACACACATTGGGAGTAGTGAGTAGTGAATATACACACACACTTCAAGCCCTTATAGACACACACCCAGAGCAGTGTGCAGCGCCCGGGGAGTGATTGGAGGTTAGATGCCTTGCTCAAGGGCACCGCCGTCATTTCCTGTCGGTATTGAGAATCAAACCTTTGGGTTATAAGTCTGACTCTCTAACCCATTAGAGACTGCCCCTAAAGCCTTCCAGTGTTTCCGCCCAGTTCTGCCCACATGATTATTGAAATCTGTTGACTACGGAATAAATAAAAATACATAAAGGAAATGTAGTTAAAATAATAATGAATAAAACGTATAAAGAACCGGAATAGTTAAGAGGCATCAGAAGGAAAAAATTCTGCACATTCCCTATAGTCCCTATATCCTCCTCCTTAAGGAATTTACTAATAAGAGACCCTAACAAAAAAAAAAAGAGTCAATGAACACACTCCAAGTTAGCAACATTTTCCAACCCATACGTTGGAGTGCTCCATTCCACAGTCTCTTAACATCGGCTGAAAGATATTCGCGTTAATTAGCCCCTCTGATCTGGCACACATGAAAGTAGTATTGGATTCACTGTCTTCCACCACTACCAATTATATGCACATTTGTCAAAAGACGTGTGCCAGAGCGCACTGGAGCGTGTGAACGCACTGATGGCAGGGAGGAGTGTAATTGGTCAGAAGTGCCTCGCCGTTCATGTTGGATTCTCACTGCCGGTGAGTGAGAAGGCGAAAGCAAAGTGAAGGAAAGAAGGAATGGGAAAGGCTAATGAATAGCTCTGGAGGAACAGATGACAGATTCATCCGAACACAGCTCTCTGATCACAACAAACACAGGGGATTCGGACCGACAGCTAATGGTTTACATTAGGTTTGGACGAAATCTGAAAGACTAAAGCCGTGTTCAAAAGGATGTTTGATGTAAATTGACTTTTCAACTGACATTTAAAATACACAAATTACTTAAAATCACTACTTAATATGCTTGAGAAAATTGAGCATACATATAAAAATGGAAATATCAAAATATGTTGTTTTTATATATAGTTAGACTCTTAAAATTAGCATCAGCTGTTAAAATCCCATTGAAATATAAATGACAACTGCCTTGATTTTAAACCAAACCAACCATGCATTATAACCATGCAAACCATTGTTTACACCAAGGTTAGATATTTAGTATAGTATTTTCAATCCCCAAAATGTTGATCTAGATGTTAATATTTAGCTTAATGGCAAAGCAGAGCAACCAAACGAGAAATATAGCCTGTTCTTAAACACCTAACCAAACCTGATATCCCAATCCCAACTTAATATAAAGGAGAGACCCAGTGATCCACTGCCAGTGCACCCGCCACCAGAATCCCATATTACTTACGCCTACTTTCATACATGCTCCTGGACTGGGCCCAGATTTTAAAGGGATCTGGTTTCTTCTGGAGAGTTCCGTCTACTGGAGGGTCCTGGGGCAGGCTTGGCAGGGGCTGGGAGGGGGGAGGTGGGGCGGCCGACTCGTTGAGCAGGGCCTGGGAGGCGTGGAGGGGAGAGTCGGTGTGGATGCTGCGCTGACTGGACACGCTGTGCTGGGAGCTACCCTGACTGTCCTTGCGCTCCAACTGTTGCTGTGTGAGGGGAAAAAAGAGAGAAGAAACATGAACAGAGGAGAAAAAAAGCACCAAAACCTCCCTGGTGTCTTTAAGATGCAATGAAGGAATTGAATAAATGTGGAGTGTAGGCAAGTAAAAAAAAGAAACAAAGAAAGAAATGTGAATGAATGAGTTGAAGGACAGAATGACGCACATCTCTCTTTACCATTCCGTCAGGATTCACTTAAGCCAAGGATCATATCAACACATTCAACTGCTATTTTAATATTCTGACTCAACTACCATTCAATCTCTCTCAACAAATACCCTCCAAGAAACTCAACTCAGTCTCTAAGATTCAGTTATCACATTTTAAGTTTGTTTAGTATTAAAATATGCCTCATTGTGGTTAATATTAATATAATAAATAGGCTACACTATGAATATTAATACTGATACTGACATAATACAGTTATATATATTAGTATAGTGCTGTGATAGCTGCCACCCAAACTGTTATGCTGACAATTTTTTAAGTTTGCAAAAAAGCTTATAAATGATAAAAATGCACAAAAAAACATTTTCACCATATTGTTTATACTAATTATTATATAAATAAAGTAATATTTTTTCCATTTAAAATATTTATTGCAAGTAATTTCACTATGAAATACCTCCGGAGGGGTTAGGTTATGAATTTTTTATTGTTCTCTCATCCACTAAGTCATCTGAAGTTCTTTTTTAAACCCACGCACACACCTCTACATCCTTTTTTTATCCCAGAACAACCTACGAATCTGTACAGCAGACATCCAGAAATTCAGCAATAAAAATCAAACCACAATTCAATAAGTGGCTAATAAATCCATCCAAATAAAACAGGAGCCATTTGAGAATTGAGAGACGCCCGTCATTGAGGAGTCATACAAGCATGGACTCCATTTCAACAAAGTGAGAAATAAAATAAAAAAAACCAAGGCTGCCATTTTACCAGAAGAACACTGATTGTTGTTTCTACAGTCCAAAGACTCACTGAGCTCAAACCCTCATCTATCAACAGGCTGGTGGAACAAAAGATTAAAAATAAGTAAAACACATGCTATTCTGTCCCTGAAGCTCCAAGGATGGAAACTTGCTGGTTTCGTTGTTTTCGGTAAATCATTAGAGGGCTATTACAGGATGGCCAATAAAATCAGCCCTCCTCCCAGGGGTGAACACCACCCTCCTAACCCTGACCACATGGTTTCACCGTTCACTGATGGAGTGTTTGCATTGAAGTGCATATCAGATTCTCTCTGCCAGAGCAGTGACATTGTAAAACCTCTTTTGAACACTAGACCAATGCCACGGACAAATGAGCAAATGCAATCGGAAACAATGTGGAGAAGATAAAAAAAAGGTGGTGAAGAGAAAAGAACAGAATGAGGATAAAATATCTGTACTCACCAGTTTGGGGCTCTTCTTCGCAGGTGCCACCCCTACAAAAAGCGAAAGAGACAGAAACATTAATTGTGCGCTCACAAAGATTTCACCTTCCCCACAGGCACAAATCTGAAAGCAATCCCAAGACAAATGGATGACTCCAATCAGGCTGCGTGGTGCGGCGGCAGCCCCGTCTCTCTTTCCGTTTCTTCTCTCGTTCCTTTACTCCAACAGCACAAACCATAAAGAGGGCAGCACGGACTATCCACATCAGAGGACCGACCCACATTACCCTGATTAAATGCTAAGCAGACCCCATGAACTTAAAGGAACAGTTCGGTCTCTCTTATGTAAAACCTGAAAGAAGATACTTAACAGAATGTCCCAGCTGACATTTTCCATATAATGAAAGTCACTTCCATTATACAGAAAAAAAAGCAGCTGGAACATTCTGCGAAATATTTCCTTTTATGGTCTACGCAAGATTTGGAATGACATGATGCCAGAAATTTCATTTCAGGGAGAAAAAAATCCCTTACCTACCGGACGCTGCGCGAGAGATGAAGACAGAAAAAGAGGAGAGCGAAAGATAGAGAGAATGAACGAGACACAGGAAGAGAAACAGAGAGGGGCTTATGCCCAGACAGGTGCTAAGCTATTACCCATGGAGAAGGAGTCCAAGATACTGAACATTAAATTATAGGCAACGGTCAGTTCCCCTCTTACTGAAACCATCTTCCAGCGTCCCTGCCCCTCGCGATGTTGTAGCCGAAGGATCCTGCATCTAGAGCCAGTCCTTGATTCTCCTGTCTTTTGAGCTTCTCTTTTTTCTCTCCCTCTCCCTCTCCCTCTCTCTCTCCTTCTTCTTTTTCACCCTCCCCCTCCTTGTTTCGATGTGCATCACCCTCGCTCCGTCTTCATGTGTTTGCTGCTTCCCTCTGCTTCTCTCTCCCTTTACCATCGCTTACCATCTCGCTCGCTTTACCATCGTACTCCCTCCTCCTGAACACTGATTCCCTCCCACTTCTACGTGCGTTGATGTGCCATCGCCCCCCTCCCACGCCTCCATCAGAAAGGCTGGGTATGACAGGCCATGCATAAATTATGCATTTATACATAAAAAGATGTGAACGTCATTTATAGCATACAAAAAACAGGAAATGGATGAAAAACCAATGTCTCTCAATGTCGGCAAGATTCATTAGTGTGATCATAAGTTGTGAGTTTCACTGCACGGGGCTGTCGGATCCTGATCGGTTCTGGGCTGCTTACTATGAAGCCGTACCCTTGAGAGCAAGTCGTCTGCGTGAGCACGCCCACGGTAACACACATGCGCACTCATGACATTTGTCACAAGCAGCGTCCTGCCTGTCCTGCACATATCGTTCACTCTTTCAGCAAAGTGCTTCTGCCCTTTATTCCAACACAACTTTAAGCATTCAATCGTCCTTTCCATTGCAAATTGACCTGCCCCATAAAGCCCTGCCCCCAACCTGAATCATTATCCCCAAAACAAACACAATCATCCTCTGCAGTCTGCAGCCTCCCTCTCCTCTCTGCCCATCTCCACTACAGCCCATTAATTGTTAAAAGTTTCTGCAGCATTGCTACATGCCTTCTTTGCTAACACACTCTCTTCGTTTTTCTCTTTATGTATTCACTTCAAATCTCTCACATTGGTTTGTTTGGTGGAGTGATTTTTTTCTGAAATGACAATGGTAAATTGTATTGATTTGGCTAAACGTTGATCATTCCAGTGACCTCGAATCTAATTTCTATAATATTTTCTCTTCTCAGACAAACTGTTCCACGGTGCCACAATAATGCATAAAAAAATGAATGAATCTTTGGTATTTTTGCGATTTTAAGAGTGGATCTGCACAGGTCGGATTTTATAACCCAGTTGAGTGTCTAGAGGTCGTTGCTTATAGAGGAGAGAAGCCGCGTAATACCTTGTAATCAATCAATCCATTTCACTTTACTGGGCACATAATGGCTTTATCTGAATCCCATAAAGCAGTGCTGCTTGCTGAATGAAAAGCAAACAAAGTGACCAATGCATTAAAAGTGGATGACTCTTGTTGTGATTGCTGCTAAACTCTTGGACCTGTTTCAAATCCTATAGTCAAGCACTTTGAGGTAGTTTCAAGAGCCCTGCCATATCAGCTCCTCCTTCCTTTTTGCCGGACTGATACCGTATCATCTCCACCAATTCGTCATTTATTTATAGGTTGAGCAGAACATCAAAGAAACGACAACTGGCTGAGATTAGTTATATTTCAGTCAAGAAATTTAGGTTAATTAATTCAGCTCAAACTTAAATTAGCAAAATTGTTGGTGTGAGAGACTAAGCCAGTTAATAAAACCTAAGAGCTCCCTCCATAACTACATGCAGACCATGCTGGAGTTAATCAGCAGGAATACAGGTGACAGTTCAGTGTGAATCACGTCAGGCACAGGGGAAACTAATAAGAAGGTTTAGCAGGAGAAGATTATGGTGCACTGCATGTGCACGTGCATGTGCATAAGGGAATGAAGAGAGCGAAGGGTTTGTACTGGACCGCTTTTCCTGGCTGATAGGAACAGATTCTGATAGTCAGGACCATCTGTCAATAATGTAGTCTGACACACACAGGAATGAGAGAGAGTCTCTCAGGAGCGACCGCAGGGTGAGTCTAGTGGGCAGAATGTGACGACACAAAACCATTTTCATGCAAGACTATTGTGCACTTTTCAAAAAATGTGTCATATTCATATGCAGGCAGTATTCTAGGGCATCACAAACAGTGATGAGAATTTGGGTGGCAGAGAATGATAATGTTCTGCTTAAAAGCTTGCACTGCAGATATGTTGTCTGCCGCTTTAAATACTATGTAAGTGATTCCAACGATATTGTCACCATGTGTCAATATTTTGTGTGTCATTTCCTATCAGGCCCGGTTCTACGGGGGTGCTAGAGGGTGCTAAGTACCCTCAAAGGCAAGCAAAAGCACCCTCAGTTAACAGTATTAATATTGCGAAACAGATTTGGCAGATTTTCACATTTGTGTCCGAGCTCTGGAGAGCGTCAAATCCATCTATTTACAGCGTGTTTTTGCAGCTGTGAGTGGTGTAGCCAATCACAGACACAGCAGTGAATGATGCAGCCAATCACAGATAGTTGTTGATCTCTGGAACTTGATCAGACTCTCACCACTCGAAATTACAGAGCTCTCATTCAGTTCGGAGTTAATGCAGGCTCGCAAAACCTCTTAATAACAAACAAAGTCAAGCCACAATAAAGATATTTATGTTTGACAACTTCATTTTTATACGAAACTTTGTGAGATCACGATGAACTGACAGCATTGTAGTGAGTGATCATAGAGATCTTGGTGTCCTCTGTATAGTAGACTATATCGCATATAACATAGGAAAAAATCTAAATTCAAATAACCTTTTTTAGGTTCTCAGGTAGATGACATGTTAGTAAAGCATTAAAGTAAATGACCTGTAAATAAATGATCCTAAAGTTCTCATGTTACACCGCTATGGCTTAGAGCACCCTCAGTAATTTCAGAAGCACCCTCATTGATTTGATTCTGGAACCGGGCCTGTTTCCTATTCTAACCAAATTAGAGTGATTACTAAAACATTATAGTTACGTAAATGTTGATTATAAATACACTTACACTTAATTTAGTACACTTTAACAAGTTAGCAGTTAACTTTTAAAAAAAAGTGAGGAAACCTGTTGCCTTAAGTAATAAACTAAATAACAAAAAGTTATGTGAAATTATAACAACTTAATGCGTAATTGAAAATTAAGTTAAGTTATGTGAATTAAGTTTCTCCCATAACAGGTTTCCTCACTTTTTAAAGTTGTCAACTGACCACTTAAGTCAATAAAAACATTTTTGTATAATTAAAAGATATTATTTTTCCAAATAATGTGTTTTGACATGCTTTGAGATAAATCCAAGATGGAAGACAAAGTGAGAGAGATGTTAAAAACTATAGTTCATTCAATACTGTTAAGTATCAGTAATCAATTATTTAGTGTAAGACTATTTTGGTTAACGTATAACTATAATTCACTCATTACTGAAAATCGATTCTGATGAATTGTTATTCCAGCTTCCTGTGTGGTATGTTATTTGTGGTAACTTGCTGCCAAAGTGTTGCAAATTGTTCCAAAATGGCCTAATTCAGCTGCCTTAGGATTTTAGAGCACAGCTTATGAGCACACGGTTGTTGTTGTGTGTACACTGGAATAGACTTAACATGACATGGCCTTCAATTGGAGGTGACAGGCCATGAGGTGATGTTAAAATAGCCTTGTGCATATGCCGATGCGCGCGCACACACACACACACACACACACACACACACACACACACACACACACACACACACACACACCTCTGAAGGCTATTGTACAACTTCCCCTCCACTGCATGTGTGGATTCAGTAGGTCTGCACAAACATGTCAATCAAAAATCATTCAAGGGTAACACATAATGAAAGGATAAGATGCAGAGTGGACTTGAAAACACCTGTCTGTTTCTGTCTGTCTGTCTGTCCTCACTGCCTGCTGGCATTTGTTCCAGAATGTGATGCGCCTGCATGTTGTGTGCAAAGACAGACCCCTCCGCTTTATCATTTTAACAGAAAACCCCACCGCAAAGTGCAGCAGAGCATCGTCATGGAAACAAGGTGTGAAATCATGCGATTGGTGGGTTCTATGCTTCACCTCTTTAGCAAGCCAAAGGGTGAGCAGTCAGGGAGAAGATGCTCTCCACAACCATTATCTATACATATTTTTCACGTTTTGATTTAGAGCCACTTCTTTTGGACTGTTGCTATCCCCAGTATTTGTCTGCAACACCATTCATTTTTGCTGTTGGACAAACCAGCAAAAATTAATGCAAAAGTGACAAAACCATGCTGGAATCCTTCCTTTAAAACATTAAATCAAGTTCCTTTGGTACACACCACCAATCATGGTTGTTTATCTTTCCCCTGCTG